>NC_064638.1:221621388-221924418 GCF_023864345.2 Schistocerca serialis cubense
GTGAAATGCCACTATGTTTAACACACTGTATTCCTGAGAGGAGCCTATCTGAAATTCCTGTCCTAACAAAGTAATCAGGTTTCCCATGGTTCCCCCAAAATGTGCTCATTTTCATACGTGGATAGTTTTTCCAAACGGGACACAATTCCTTACTCGACGGAGCTAGTGCTCGGTTTCTATTGTTGAGTAGGGGATGGAGAAAGGATGTTTGTTTATTGCTGGTGCTGGCATACATACGGATCTACTACCCAGACACTTAACAGCAGGCCTTAGCTTTTCATTGCGTATTATAGGTAATGTTCGATAATTTTATCCGATATCCAGAGAAAGCATTATCCAGTCATTTCCCCAACGACTATTGAAACACTGCTTGCTTGTAAAAAAAAAATTAACGAGTTACCTAATTTAACCACTTTCTAGACTCTGCGTCCTTTATTTATTTTTTTTTTACATTCTATGTTACACTTGGCCATATGTGCTAACAGTATTAAAAACAATCCTTATTAGCTTCTGTATAACGAGGAGTTACAGCTGTAATAACTGAAGTACTGACGAGGAGAGGATTGGAGGGGTTGGGGGGAGGGGGAGGGGGAGGGTGGAGTGACACGGAAACCTCCTTAGCACAGCAGCATCAGCAGAGAGAATCTGTACGCAATCAAGCACTGGAAGAAATTGATTGCAAACGTTTGATTGAGGTAGGGTGCAGAGCTGACAAGATTCGTAGTGCAGAACCGGGCGCAGCGAGAGCAGTGCGGAGCTGGTCCGCAGCTGCGCAGCCGGAATGCGGCGGGTCGCGAACCCGGCCTTCACTTGACCTGCCGGCAGCGTCAGCGCCACTTTGCGCCTGCCTGCCTGCCTGACCGCTTTCACTGCCTTCGGACGACGTCTGTATTCCCTCCCCACTCAACCTCTGCCCCATATAGACATGTACGCCTCTTTCTCCCCTTCCACACGTGCACCCTCTACGCTTCACTTTTCCAGTTAAAAATAGTAATAGAAATTATTCGAGCATATACGTACCTACACGGACGATGAGCTATGTAGAGAAACATTGCAGGGTAATGGGAGTTTCAAAAGAACCATCTCATTTTACAGTGATATGTCTTCTACATGCATGCATCTGTAAGGGACAGCCAAATGAAAACGAGACAGGCTATATAACGAGCATGGTGCGGACGTTAGTATTAAGAATCAAGAAAGAACAGCACAAAGATTCTCTTCTGCGCCATTTTGTGTTAAATGTGCTCGACGTGAGGACAGTGAGAGACCTGGGTGTGCCCGCATCTCGTGGTCGTGCGGTAGCGTTCTCGCTTCCCACGCCCGGGTTCCCGGGTTCGATTCCCGGCGGGGTCAGGGATTTTCTCTGCCTCGTGATGGCTGGGTGCTGTGTGCTGTCCTTAGGTTAGTTAGGTTTAAGTAGTTCTAAGTTCTAGGGGACTGATGACCATAGATGTTAAGTCCCATAGTGCTCAGAGCCAGACCTGGGTGCATTTGACTTCACTATGGAGGCCGAGAATGAGGAACAGCGAGATGTAATGCGGTTTTTGAATGCAGGAATAGTGGAGAGAAGTGAAATTCACGCCGGAATATATGCTATGTGTGGCGAACGTAGTATGTCACGTGCGCTTTTGTTAGCTGGGAGTAAGCGATTTTGAGAAGGTCGGGTGTCACTAAAGGACAGCAGTCAGCCAGGACAGGCTCATTGTGTCATTATTGCCGTTGACGCTGCCGTCAGAAGTGACCGACGGCAGACAGTGAGAGATATTCGGCTCATGTCGAGCATCAGTCGTATTGCCGTTCACGCCGTCATGACAGAGCATCCGAAGTTCGGCAAAATATGTGCGCAGTGGGTTCCACATAGCTTGACGGTGTCGCACAAGTTGAGCAGGATGTAGACATCACTTCGGCAGCTGGTACAGTATCTTCATGAAGAATGTCGTTTCCTGGCCCGTATTTGTAGCCGGAGATGAAATATGTTGTCATAATTTTGAGCCGGAAGGCCTCAACGCCAACAGTGGCACCACGTAAATTTACTGACATCGAAAAAAATCCAAAGCCGTGCACGCCAGCTCCGGGGAAGCGATGATGATGCTCTTTGACTGCTCGTTGACTTTCTGTAACAAGGCGTCACAATTAAAGCACAACGTTACGTGAGCATTGATCGAAGAGGTGCACGCTGGTTACACTCATAAAGGCATTGCCCGTTTTGTGGGATAAATGTATTAACAGTTATGACGGTGATTTTTGAATTGTATTTTTCATTTGTATGCCGCTTATACAGCGATGTTTTATTTTTTTAAATTCCGTTTAAGAAGAAAGGTTTCATTTACCTTTCACAAATGTTCCATGTTTCCTCCACAAATTGCCCGAAAACCATCCAGACAATAGTCAAACTCGTCTTGTCGGCCGTTGTGACTTTAGCAAACAAAAATCGCATTCGCTAAGATCAGCCGAT
This sequence comes from Schistocerca serialis cubense, assembly GCF_023864345.2. Classification (NCBI taxonomy): domain Eukaryota; kingdom Metazoa; phylum Arthropoda; class Insecta; order Orthoptera; family Acrididae; genus Schistocerca; species Schistocerca serialis. Next base: position 221,623,844 of record NC_064638.1, read on the forward strand.
CTCGGAGACCAGCGCTGCAATGCGATATTCGGAAGCACCTTCCGCAGACGCAAAACGTTTTATCTTGCTGTGTTATAGCCGTCTCGACTCTACGCACATTGCATAACGAGCGAGCGAGCGAGCGAGTGAGCTAGCGAACGATCGGATTGGATCAGAGAGACATCGCACACATATGAAAAGATAGTTTGTATTGACGCTTAGATCAATTTTTTGTGTCTTCATTCATGTAGAACAGGCGGTCGGCACAAGTCCCTTCAGTTCGGCAGAATCGTGGTGTCAGCACTGTTTATCCTTAGCTATTCGTTAATGACATGAAGGACGTTCACTGATCCAGTGGCAGTTTGCACAAAAAAAGAGGCCGTCTAGCGATCTGACGTCACAAGCCTTAAACATAATGGGAATTGCAGAAGATAGGGATGAGAATTCACAATGTATTACGCATTTTCATAATCGTCGAGTATTGCAAATTTACTTTGAAACGACAATACAGTACTATGCAGACAATAGAAAATAAAAGAGAAAGACATTACAACGATCGACAGACGGAATTCATTGTTCTGTACGACAGGAAGCCGTTCGTGATGATTTTGCACGTATGCAGCGCGTGAGAAATTCGTAGTATGAATAGTAAAATTTCTGAAGTCGTACACATTATTCCACTGTCAGTTTCAACGGGTTTCTATGGAACTTAACGAAGAGTATGGAGAATATATATGACTGCAATGTACGTTGGTTAAGTCAGGGGGCATTTCGTAACGACTTTTCGATTTAAAACCCGCTAGTGTTGAATTTATAAGGAAACACGAGAGCAGGAACGAAAATTACAGCATCCGGAATAGATGGGAGACCTCGTATTTTAAGTGGACTTCACTGCACACTGCCCATAGGAAGACAGTGAAAAGTGGGAACACTTTATTTCTTATTTGCGGGGGATGCATTTGAAAAGAAAATTGCATTGTAGCAGGGACAAACTCTGACAAATACAGTCCAGTTTCCTTAGTGACTAGCTTTAAACACGGGGTTTGAAGAATTCGTCGTGACCGTGAAGCAATTACAAGGATAGTTTTCATGTAATTCCCATTTTAAAGACAAATCCTTTTATGTCAAAGCTGTTCTTTACATTTACGTTGTTTTTCTTAGTTTCCACTTCTCCATATTGAGGTTGCTAAAGTGTTACAATATTTCGATCAACATGTGTATGCGAAAGCCCTTTCTTTTCGATTATGAAACTAAATTAGTCAACATTCCGTGGCAACCAGAGTACGAAAATCTGTGAAGTTGGCAGCATCCGTCAGTATGCAAACAGTTTGTACCAGATGAAAATTGTGTCTTCAGTGTACCGAAAATAAACAACAATGAAAGTTTGTTCTGTTTGTGATCTGTGTTGTTGAGAAATGAGAAGTATGAAATCGACCCGGTGCGACTGCATTGCCATTTAAATGCGGCGTGTTCACCGTTCGGCCGGCCGCGGTGGTCTCGCGGTTCTAGGCGCGCAGTCCGGAACCGTGCGACTGCTACGGTCGCGGGTTCGAATCCTGCCTCGGGCATGGATGTGTGTGATGTCCTTAGGTTAGTTAGGTTTAAGTAGTTCTAAGTTCTAGGGGACTGATGACCACAGCAGTTGAGTCCCATAGTGCTCAGAGCCATTTGAACCATTTTTTTGTTCACCGTTCTTCCTGCTCACACTCGGACACGCTGCTATGGCCGTGGAGGAAATGTGCAGTCAGCCTGAGCGGTATGGCACTCGTACCAGGGGACGGCTCACGGCCGCTCATGATGTAGAACAGATCCTCTTGAGAAACCGGATGAATGTTTGTTTTTCTTTTGAAACACGCTGAAAACTGATAGTTAGCGGAATGAGGAGAATTAGCCGAGCAGAAAACACTTCCTGATCTATCAGTCACTGAAAATGTTAGTTTGACATCTTGTCCGATGGGGTGGTGCATTGGTTAGTAGACTGGACTCATATTCAGAAGGAAAGTCGATCAAACCTCCGTACCACAACCGGGTGAATTTTTTTAAAACATCCTGTATCAGTGGAGCCCCATTTGCAACGAACGAAATGATTGCAAAACAGACAATTATAAACGTAACGTGCAGACAACTATAAAAGTAGCGTGCATTGAGTCGTACACATTTAGATAGCAAAGTGAGGCAGTTGTTGACGATCTAGACCGATATACGGTACTAACAAGTTCTATTTCAATCCTGGCCATTTAAATTTAGGATTTCGGCGACTTCCCTAAAACGCTTAAAGGCGACTGACGTTTCGTTTAAAAATGCCATATTTTTCTCCACCTGGAATAATTTTAAGTTTCCAAATCATCTTTGTGATTTCATGTGATCAGTATCTTCCTTCCTCCCTTCCTTTCTGTACAAATTACCGAACACTTCGCCACCCTTCGTCATTGAGCATTAGAAATTATGACTGACGAGGTAAAACTTTGTACCAGACTGAGATTCGAACCGAGATCGCTGCATTTTCAGTCTTGCTCTTTGAGGCGTGGTGGGATGACGTATTAGATAGCACACTGCCTGCTTAAAGCTGAGTCTTTGTTTAAAATCCCTGTCCGGCACACAGAATCAAATCGTCACATATATTCAAAACTGTATGAAGTATATCTTCTTTGTGACTATTGAAGTGTGTTTCCGAGGTTTTTCGTGACGTGATAACCAGTTCGTATATTTTCGGATTTCCAGCCGGACTGACGACGAGATCGTTCTGAGTCCAGATAGTGAGCGCATCTGTGCCCATCACTCCATGTACCTGACAAAGGCGAGTGTGTCGGACGTCGAAATGTTGTACATGAATATGAATCACAGCATCTGTTAATTGGAATGGAGTTCTGATCACATAATATGGAATGAGACCAACCAGAGAAACTCCCAAGTATTGAACAGCAGCAGAAATGAGGTTAGCGACGAGTTTACCATTAAAATTGCGGACCGTGTAGTACAAGAAATGAAAAGGAATTCTGCAGCCTTGGTGCGAAAATAACGCACAACGCACGAGGTAAGGAGGATATAAGAAGCGAAATAGCGCAAGCACAGAGGGCATTCCTCGATAAAAGAAGTCAACCAGTATCAAAATAGACCTTAATTTGCGAAAGAAATATCGCAGAATGTTCTTCAGTAGTACAGTATTGTATAGAAGTGAATCATAGCCTGTGAGTAAAACAGGAAGGGAAGATAATGGAAGCGTTCGGAATGTGATTACGGGAGGAGGCTGAAAATTGAGTGAACTAAACAGAAATACAGTGGCCGTCTACAGAAATGGTGAGAAAATACATACGTGGAAACAGTGTGGGGATGATAGCACTTGGGTTCGGACATCAGAAAATAGTCTCCATGGTACCAGAGGAGTCATAGAAAGAGGTACTTGTAGGGGAAGACAAAGATTGGAGATTATAAAAGAAACAATTGAGGCCCTTGGGTTGAGATGCTTCTCTGGCATAAAGAGACTCACACAGGAGAGGGAAGCATGAAGGGCTTCGTCAAACCATTCCGATAACTAATGACAGAAAGTGGGGGATGAGAAATCATCTACCTGGTTGGACACAAGAAAATACACCGTCCAGTAATACCCACTCTTTTTATTCTTTATCAAGACCTACTACTACCACCTTTGGAGCCTAGAAGTTACGAAAGGCGTCAGGCTGAGAGATGTCTGCTTCGTAGAAAGCACCAAACACTCAACACACGGGGCGGGATAGTTAAGAGTGTAGAATACAGACTCCTCTCTCCAAACATTTCTTTGTCGATGAGGACAGGCTCTCCGTGCGTGCACGAAAGGTGCCTTCAGCGCGCGTGTTTTCAGTGGAGCCGGCTTCCTTGTGTGTCTAGCTCTCACGACGGCCCGATTTGCCACTAAGCGTCGTGTGTCAGGGCCGAGTTGGCAGGCGTGGATATTTATAGTGGTGGAAGCGTCCTGCAAGGGCTCAGCGGGTGGCCGCTGCGGCTCGCCACGTGTGCATCTCACGCGACACGGTTTTAGCTACAGTGGTTCCAGGGCCATAGCTCAAATATTTTAACTGTACCACCATCACTTACAGAGATTGGACGATCATCTTCTTATCGACATAACGACATATGGAAGACTGCCAGGGCAAGCTACTGTCATCATGTACCATGCAGCTCTGGGCATTGTACAACTCAACAATAAGGATGAACACCATTTTAAAAGCTGGCTACATTTGAATGCAAATACGGTAAGGACTGACAGTAAGTGGAGCAGAGATGGGTGGGAAATCTTGCTAGCGACGATACGGGCCGCGGTCACGTTCTCGCTTCTCGAGCACGGTGTCCCGGGTTCGATTCCCGGCGGGGTCAGGGATTTTCACCTGCCTCGAGATGACTGGGTGTTTGTGCTGTCCTCATCATTTCATCATCATTCATCAAAAGCGGCGATACTGGACTGAGCAAAGGTTGGGAATTTGTACGGGCGCTGATAACCGTGCAGTTGAGCGCCCCGCAAACCCATCATCATCATCATCATCATCATCATCATCATCATCATCTTATGGCCCGGCACCTGGAACGAAAGTCTCTGAAAGGGCGAAACTGGTCGGCTGTTCACGTTCTACTGTTGTGAGCATCTATGGAAAGTGGCTGATGGGCAGTGAAACGTCTGATAGCCATCAAGATATCGGACGTCCACGCCTCATCACATAACGTGGAGGTCTAAGGCTTACTCTCTCTGTAAAGCGGAGTAGGCAGCATTCTGTGCCAGGTAGAGCACACTGTCGGTGCAAGCACATGTGTTTTGGGGGCAATCTTCCAGCATACACTGTTAATTATGGAGTTCCGCAAAAGACGACCCCTACGTGTTCCTATGTTGACCCGGCGACATCGTCAGTTTAATAACAATTGCAGTGGACAGCGAGACCGGAACCATGGATCATTAGAAACGTATCCCCTTGTAAGATGAATCCCGTTACTTGTTACGTCAGGTCGATAATAGTGTCCAAATACGCCGTCTTCCAGGCGAACAGCTGGTCGATACACAGCACATAACTGACGCCAGCCGGCAGGAGTTGTATTAAGCTATGGGAGGCATTCACTTGGGCTAGCATGAAACTGTTGGTAGTAATTAAAACCACCATGATAGCTGTGGACTACGTCAAACGTACCACCTGTTTCTCTTAATGCTTCCATACTGCCATGACATCCTCATGCAGAGCAGGATAACTGTCCACGTCACAAGGCCAGAGTCGTGGTATGAGGGACATGACAGTGATGCCTCGCCACCAATGTCGTCTCATCTTAATCCGATGGAACACATCAGGGACGGTATTGTGCGCGGCTCTGCACTCACAATTTACGAAAATTGGGTGACCTGTGCGCAGACAACATAGCTAGAACTTATCGAATTCATGCCACGCAAAATCTGTGTTGTACCGTGTTACAAAAGTGGATCAACATGCAATTAAACTGGCAGTCACAACGTTTCGCCTTATAAGTGTGTGCACAGATCTATGTAAATTAGCGTAAGAGCTGCATCGAACCAATCTTGGAACTGAAAACGATGACGACGGTGCTACTTCATTTTGGTAAATGTTTGTCGTGAAGTTTACCACCTACATAATGTGAGTATGACAGTATTACAGGTAGATTTACAAAAGCTTTGTGCTGCGCTTAACGCTTCATGGTAAACGATGATAATATCTCACTCTAGTAGGCCAATATGACTTGATCACGTTGACCAGAAGCTGAAAATGCAATGTGAATATGTCATCTAATGAATAGTGTCATATTACGTCTCCTCAGCGTTCATGTCATTTTCTTGAAGTACGCGGAAGCTGTATAGAACGACCTAAAACGAATTAATCCTTACTTAAACAGCTGCTGTCGTTGCAGCGTTTTTAACCAGGCAGTAGCTACGTATATGGATTAAAAAGAAAAATAAAAAAACTCTAGAGAATCGGAATAAAATGTTAAACATCACACACGGGTTTGCTTTCTGTTCTCTGATATCACACATTGAAGGGTTTAGACTATTTCAGCTCCGGTATGATATTCCCCGCCGTAAAGCTCAATTATACACTCCTGGAAATGGAAAAAAGAACACATTGACACCGGTGTATCAGACCCACCATACTTGCTTCGGACACTGCGAGAATGCTGTACAAGCAATGATCACACGCACGGCACAGCGGACACACCAGGAACCGCGGTGTTGGCCGTCGAATGGCGCTAGCTGCGCAGCATTTGTGCACCGCCGCCGTCAGTGTCAGCAAGTTTGCCGTGGCATACGGAGCTCCATCGCAGTCTTTAACACTGGTAGCATGCCGCGACAGCGTGGACGTGAACCGTATGTGCAGTTGACGGACTTTGAGCGAGGGCGTATAGTGGGCATGCGGGAGGCCGGGTGGACGTACCGCCGAATTGCTCAACACGTGGGGCGTGAGGTCTCCACAGTACATCGATGTTGTCGCCAGTGGTCGGCGGAAGGTGCACGTGCCCGTCGACCTGGGACCGGACCGCAGCGACGCACGGATGCACGCCAAGACCGTAGGATCCTACGCAGTGCCGTAGGGGACCGCACCGCCACTTCCCAGCAAATTAGGGACACTGTTGCTCCTGGGGTATCGGCGAGGACCATTCGCAACCGTCTCCATGAAGCTGGGCTACGGTCCCGCACACCGTTAGGCCGTCTTCCGCTCACGCCCCAACATCGTGCAGCCCGCCTCCAGTGGTGTCGCGACAGGCGTGAATGGAGGGACGAATGGAGACGTGTCGTCTTCAGCGATGAGAGTCGCTTCTGCCTTGGTGCCAATGATGGTCGTATGCGTGTTTGGCGCCGTGCAGGTGAGCGCCACAATCAGGACTGCATACGACCGAGGCACACAGGGCCAACACCCGGCATCATGGTGTGGGGAGCGATCTCCTACACTGACTGTACACCACTGGTGATCGTCGAGGGGCACTGAATAGTGCACGGTACATCCAAACCGTCATCGAACCCATCGTTCTACCATTCCTAGACCGGCAAGGTAACTTGCTGTTCCAACAGGACAATGCACGTTCGCATGTATCCCGTGCCACCCAACGTGCTCTAGAAGGTGTAAGTCAACTACCCTGGCCAGCAAGATCTCCGGATCTGTCCCCCATTGAGCATGTTTGGGACTGGATGAAGCGTCGTCTCACGCGGTCTGCACGTCCAGCACGAACGCTGGTCCAACTGAGGCGCCAGGTGGAAATGGCATGCAAGCCGTTCCACAGGACTATATCCAGCATCTCTACGATCGTCGCCATGGGAGAATAGCAGCCTGCATTGCTGCGAAAGGTGGATATACACTGTACTAGTGCCGACATTGTGCATGCTCTGTTGCCTGTGTATATGTGCCTGTGGTTCTGTCAGTGTGATCATGTGATGTATCTGACCCCAGGAATGTGTCAATAAAGTTTCCCCTTCCTGGGACAATGAATTCACGGTGTTCTTATTTCAATTTCCAGGAGTGTAGTATGTCAGCTGGTGATGACAACGTTCGCTCTGTACTGTAATTGTCCAGCTGAATTGCAGCCAATAGATTACGTAGTTTATTATTGCCTCTCACGGGAAATTTTTGAGCGTCCGGTTTGCCACGCTGCAGTTAACTATTATCCACCGTACCCCTTCGTGTCACCGAATAACGCCGCTAGTGAAACAAATTTTCTCGAGCTGCACGTCACCAATTGTGAGATCGTTCGTCCGCAACCCGCACAAACGAATTATTGCCCGCCATCAGTGAGTTACTGCTGACATTCTCTGATTGCCCCTGGCAGTTCGTCTAGGAGTGGAGTGTCTCGCCTATGCGACTACCGTGACCGAAGACGTAGACGTCTTTTAAATTTTGCACAATGACATGTGCGTCCCTGTGTAATGTGTGGAGTAATGAGCGTACGTCGTTTTAAGAGTAATAGATGGGTCATCTTGTGAGGAGACAATCGTTCCTGCACATTCTCTCGGTGATACGATGATAAATGTCTTCATCAGGAGAGAACAGTGTCTTGTCTTAAGTTGCTTCGGGCGAGACTGCGTAGAGGTAAGTAAGTGCACTGAATGCACGGGCAGTACGATTAGCGGAGTTCTCATAGCAAATATTAGGCGTCTTATAGTTAGCGTGGCAGTCTGATATGGCTACAAGCTGCAGATACATCTCCTGAGCGTCATTTCTGTCCTCTGTAGCTCAGCTGTTAGGATTTTTAGGTGGGTGTAAACTCACCCCCAATTTGCCCCCTCCTCCCCCCCCCCCCCATCTCTCTCTCTCTCTCTCTCTCTCTCTCTCTCTCTCTCTCTCTCTCTATGTCACACACACACACACACACACACACATACACACACTATTAAATTAACTATTGTATTGTTGACAATGGCTACACGTGTCCATTAGAAATGACATTTGTTGAAACAGTTCTGCCAAAGCCTAGGACGTGTTTTTTTCCCCTTATAAAACTGGCGTGGCAGAAGACGTAGAAGAAATTCAAAGGCGCGCTGCCAGGATAAGAACAGGTTAGTGAAGCCTACACTGATATGAAATGAAGATACTCAAAAAAGTAGGATGGCAACCTTTAGCAGACAGGCATAAGTTGTGCGACGATTGCATGCCTCCGTGATATATCTTGCGTAAGTGTCACGTAATGTACCTCATGTGGATAACGGCTTCCTTAGTGGCTTATACTTAGTTCAGGTAGAATCCTTTGTACCAAGGACAGGAATCCTTTAATGTGCGTCGTGTGTGTATCATTTATGACGAATGCTTAGTATCAGCTTCCTTTAATTGAAGGCCATATTTACCTGTTCACCTATGATATTTTGCTAGCAGTACCACCAAAAACGGCACAACATCTGTTAACTTCTTCGTATAACAGTTACGGAGCATTAGGAGAGCAAAATGCGAGAAGGATTAGGTGGGAAGGTCCGACGTGAGGTACGTCGCAGGTAAATTGCAGTCACAATTGAATTTACCTTCTTTTTTATAATGTTCAGAGGAAAATAATATCTGAAATGAACATTGGAAAATGTATTTTAATCGTGACTGTATTGAGGCTATGGTTCTATTCGTCCTCCATTGTAACCATACTTTGAGTGTAATGTCATTCTATGTGTTTTGGCTTGAATAAAACACCGAGTAAATCGATCAGCGTTACGTTTATCGGATGTGTAGTGACCCAGTTTAATTTTAGATATTGTCTCCGCTGCGGAATTAAACTGTCTCGGGTGATGGAAGCTCCAAATGGGTAGCCCCAGAACTATGCTCATCAAGCTGATGATGGCTTCTGTATATGCCAACGCCCCTGCTGCAAGGGAAAACCTACGCGTCGGTCGTAATGCTACATTAAGATGCTCAAATAAGTGCCGTGTTCATCAACGATCGCAGTATTGGGCACTCGATAACCGGTTTATTTATCCTTGCAATTTGTGAGAGCTGGCGTCACTCTCAGTTCCCTTTTTCCATTCTCTTCAGTCAACCTGCTCAGCACATCGTAACATTGGAGTTGGGGCGGAAGATGTAAGTAATATTTCCACTCTAGATGGATATTTTCTCAATAACTCTTGCTTTCTTGTTGTAATTCCATGGAGTTTTTCAGCCGGTTGATGTGAAATATTTCCGTGGATGTAAAAATTTAAAAAAAGCACTCCGTCTTCAGGCCACGAGTAGCCTACCGGGACCATCCGACCGCCGTGTCATCCTCAGTGGAGGATGCGGCTAGGAGGGGCGTGGGGTTAGCACACCACTCTCCCGGCCGTTATGATGGTATTCTTGACCGAAGCCGCTACTATTCCGTCGAGTAGCTCCTCAATTGGCATCACGAGGCTGAGTGCATCCCGAAAAATGGCAACAGCGCATGGCGGCCTGGATGGTCACCCATCCACGTGCAGACTACGCCCGATAGCACTTAACTTCGGTGATCTCACGGGAACCGATGTATATTTCCCTGGATGTAACAGGACATATTGTAAAACTCAGTTCCAAGATTGGTTCGGTGCAGCTCTTAACGCTAATTTACATCTATCTATGTACACACTTACAAGGCGCAACGTTATGACTGCCAGTTTAATTGCATGTTGATTCACTGTTGTAACACAGTTGCGTGGCATGGATTCGATAAATGCTTGCTATGTCGTCTGGGCACAGGTCAGGCAATTTCCGTAAATTAGGGCCGGTGATTTGTGAGTGCAGAGCCGGCGCGCGATACAGTCCGTGGCGTGTTCCATCGGACTAAGGTCAGAAACATTTGGTGGCGAAGGCATCACTGTCGTGCTCCTCACACCACGATTATGGCCTTGTGGCATGGACGGAGGTGTTAAATCATGAGAACATGGGGTCCATAATGCGTCACAGATGAATCGACCGCCGCGCGGGATAGCCGTGCAGTCTAGGCGCCTTGTCACGGTTCGCGCTGCTGCTGCCGTCGTCCTCCCTCGGTCGTGTGTGTGTGTGTGTGCGTGTGTGTGTGTGTGTGTGCGTGTGTGTGTGTGTGTGTGTGTGTGTGTGTGTGTGTGTGTGTGTGTGTGTGGTCTTTAGCGTCCGTTAGTTTACTTTATGTTAAGCAGCGTGTAAGTTTAGGGACCGATGACCTCAGCAGTTTGGTCCCATAGTAGTTGCCACAGATTTCCAATGATTCGACCGACAAAATATTCGCTGAAGAAACGAATTGTTTCATTAGATGTGTGACAACCAGAGCCGTCCTGCTGCAACTAACAGTAAAGTTACGGTGCCTCGAGAAGCGGAATAAACTTCATAATGATGTTTGGTACGTAACGTTGTAATTCCAAAGAAAATAACCCCTTCCTCTCCCCCCTCCCCCCGCGCACTGTCTGCCGAAGTGGTATGGCACACCTCACTCAGATTTTCTGGCAGTGCAAGGTGTTCTCATTAAAGACATCTAGAAGTTGGATTGACCAAATTATTGTGTTTTGACTACTCACGTACCCACTAAGGTGAAACGACGCCTCACCACTGAAGAAAACATATTCCAGGTCTGCGATTCTGTGGACATGAACAGATGATCGAAACCATGTACAGTACGCTAGATGCTTTTCTTTATCCAGAACTTCCAAATCTAGCAGGCTACAAAGATGATTTGAACTTGTGGATCGCTTTCCAAGCACTAAAATACGAAATCTGAGTTTCGACAGATAGTATTTTCAGACGTTTTGAAGATGAACGCAGTATCTCATCCTTCACGTCAGCAAGGTTCGTGTCCGTAAGAGTGGCTGGTCTCATGGTTCTCTTCTTGTCTGCGACAGTCTGTTTTTCCCAGAATCGGGCGATTAATCCCCATTTTTACACAGTCCAACTTTTCACGCAGCCCAATCGAGCCACTGTCACGAATGATGATGATGATGAAATGATAAGGCCAACTGAAACACCCAGTCCTCCGGCACAAAAAAAAAAAATCCCCAACCCGGCCGGGGATCGAACCCGGGACGGTGTGATCCAGTGGCAGCAATGCTAGCCAATAGACCACGAGCTACGGACTGTCATCTCATGGAACTTCATCCTTTGGATGGGAAGTAACTAGTGTGATCATAGCCTGCTTGTCTTGAACAGAACAAAGTCTCTGAAGTGGGAGACTGAAATCTGCGTCTTTTCCCGCCAGTCGGCGGCGAAGAGCATTTCGTCACTTTAGTGGTACGGGGATGCCTTTGGCGCTAGGTGAATACCTTTGTTTGTATTTGCCCTGAGAGTAGATCCAGGCAGTGGCGACGGGTGTGATGGGCCCACTGTCCTCTGCCCGGGGTCACTGAGCCAACAGCCGCCGTCTGTCTGCCTTGGCTCCGCGCCACGCGCTGCTGGGGACTTGCACGACAGGGCAAAACACGCCGTCATCTCATCCCGCACTTCACACCTGTTATTCCAATCATTTCTCTCTCCGGATGTTATCTATTACTAGGGGAGGCAGGGGAACAAACTAGAACGGAACGCTTAATTATAGCTGAAACGAAATCGAGCGGAATATGTAGCTAGAGAATTGTGGCTAGAAAGTACGAAGTTCTTCAGTGGACTCTAAACAGGTTAGAAAAGACCGAGACGATGGTCTAATGGAGTATGTAGATGACATGGAGGAGATTCAGGGATGCCTTACAGCTTCCGTTTGAAACGAAAACGGAAAATGATCAGTTTTTGCAGTGGAAAATCGAAAAAAAGTCGTATCTATCCATCTGTGAAAATACCTCTGAAATTACGCAGTAGATTCGATGTAAAATAATAACGGACAGGTCCTGTACGCTGAACGCCTCTTCTTCGCGTGTCTACAACGCGATTTTTTAAACGTCTCTGGGACAACGCCTTCTGCAAGCCCTGTAGACGGCTATTATTTTCGCCTACGGCCGTTTGCGCCTCGCAGCTGAAAGCTGTCGGAAGTGCTGCCAGGTGTCAGGGATTTTCCTTATGTTGATTGTAGGAGTATCTTAGTAATGAAGAATAAATGTTGTAAAACTTCATGCATAGTGCAAAATTTTTTCATGCATCTCAGTGTTTATGACGACAAATCTCGTGATATGTGTGTCGTACGTTGATCTACTTTTGGAGACACATTCAGCGGCATATGTGGATAACGTTTCAAGAAGTTTTGCGAATAGAGTTAGTAGCACAAGAGTAATAAATTTATATGTCACACATGATGCAGGAGTTTTTAAAGCATCTCATTGTGTATATTTAACTGGAAGAATGCAGTAAGTTGAAACTAACAGTACTGGTAGTCTGCAGAAATCAGCAGAGTCCTCTAACTGGGTAGGTATCAGGAATAGTTTTCCACGGGGTTCTCTCTTGGGTCCCTTATTGTTCTCAATATATATTAATGGCTTGCCGCTCTATATTCGTGAATATGGAAACCTAGTTCTTTTTGCTAATGATACAAGTATAGTAATCACGCCTAATAAACAAGAATCAGCTGAGGAAATTATAAATAATGTCTTTCAGAAAATTATTAGGTGGTTCTCTGCAAATAGAGACTCACTAAATTATGAGAAGACACAGTACGTGCAATTCTGTATAGTAAATATTAACCTTGAACAGAAGTCTGTTGCTAAGGCAGAATATTCAAAATTTCTGGGTGTGTGCATTGATTAGAAATTGAATTGGAAGAAACACATTGATGGTCTGCTGAAACAATTCCGTTCAGCTACTTATGCTATTAGGGTTATTGCAAATTTTGATGATAAACATATCAGTAAATTAGCCTGCTATGGCTGTTTTCATTCACTGCTTTCGCATGGCATCATATTTTGGGGTAATTCTTCATTAAGAGAAAAAGTATTCATTGCACAAAAGCGGGTAATCAGAATAATATTTGGAGTCCACCCGAAATTTGTTATTAATAACCCATCCCAATTCAAAAGTAATAGCAAAGTGAATGGCTACAACACCAGAAGAAAGGATTATCGTCACTATTCTGTGTCAAATCTGACTTTGGCACAGAAAGGGGTGAATGAAGTTATGCTGCGACAAAAATCTTTGGCATTTGACAAATAGCAATAAAAATCTGACAGATATCCAACCAACACTTAAAAACAAATGAAAAGAATTACTGAATGACAACTCCTTCTACTTACAAGGGAACCTCCCCATCGCACCCCCCTCAGATTTAGTTATAAGTTAGGACAGTGGATAGGCCTTGAAAAACTGAAAACAGATCAATCGAGAAAACAGGAAGAAGTTGTGTGGAACTATGAAAAAATAAGCAAAATATACAAACTGAGTAGTCCATGAGCACCATAGGCAACTTCAAGGAAAGTCTGAGCTCAGGAGCGCCGTGGTCCCGTGGTTAGCGTGAGCAGCTGCGGAACGAGAGGTCCTTGGTTCAAGTCTTCCCTCGAGTGAAGAGTTTACTTTCTTTATTTTCGCAAAGTTATGATCTGTCCGTTCGTTCATTGACGTCTCTGTTCACTGCAATAAGTTTAGTGTCTGCGTTTTGCGACCGCACCGCAAAACCGTGCGATTGGTAGACGAAAGGACGTGCCTTTCCAATGGGAACCGAAAACATTTGATCGCAAGGTCACAGGTCAACCGATTCCTTCACAGGAACACACGTCTGATATATTCTATACGACACTGGTAACGGCATGTGCGTCACGTGACAGGAATATGTTGTCGACCCACCTAACTTGTACACTTGGCGAATGGGTAAAAAGATTCTTCTACCTTGTCCGATTTAGGTTTTCTTGGCGATGTGATAATCACTACCAAAAAAGCGATGAAAATATAAGAGTTTGTCAGATAATAATCGTCTGAAAATAAAAAATTAAAATTTTCATTCGAGGGAAGACTTGAACCAAGGACCTCCAGTTCCACAGTTGCTCTTGCAAACCACGAGACCACGGCGCTCCTGAGCTTACACTATCAAGGATGTTGCCTATCTTGCGCATGGACTACTCAGTTTGTATATTTTCTTATTTTTTCCATAGTTCCAACAACTTCTTCCTGTTTCCTCAGTTGATCTGTGTTCAGTTTTTCAAGGCCTATCCACTGTGCCAACTTATAACTAAATCTGAGGGGGGTGCGATGGGGAGGTTCCCTTATTAGTAGATGAATTTTTAGATACGGAGTACCAACTGTAAAAAAATTGTATTGTATAAAGAAAACTTACGTTAAACTGACACGTTCTATTTCATTACGAAATGTTGTTTCTATGAGCTATGGAAAAAATATTAATCTAATGTGTGATGTTGTGTCTCCTTAATTACGCTAAATAGCTGGTTCTTGCCCCACAGGAATTGTCGTGTGACAGCAACCGATATCTCCACCAAGGTTGGCTGAAATCAGTGCACTTGTTTAGGAGGAGGTGTGGAAGATAATACATCCATTTTTATAACATATACTGATATACACATACCGGGTCTCTCTCCTAACAGTCGTTAGGCGACAGATATTTACAATTTCGTTTTGTAATGTGTAGCTGGGAGTCATTCCAAACAAACACTGCTTGTCACGTCTTTCATGCGACGCCCAGTTTGTTTCCCGTTAGAAAGAAAACGTTAGAAAGAAAACGACTGTTAAGCAGAACTCTGCGTGTCCATTAGATAAAGTGGTCCCAAATTAGTGTAGAGCCATATTCGTTTCACCGATTTGTATTAATATGGACTGTAAAATTGGAAGAATAACCAGTGCTCCAGCAGTTCTTGCCCGACTTGCCCTGTCTCGTGTGTCGCCCTATCCAGGCTGTCTGCTACCGCCACTAACCACTAAGCAGCACTGTTCAGTCGCTGCAGGAGTAGTCTTGTTCTAGTGCCCTGTTAATACATACCGCTATACCAAATATCGCACTAGACAAATTTGGGAGTGCTCTATCGAATGGTTACACGAAAGCCGTTTTAACCGACAGTATTCGTTGACGCTGGGTGTGGCAGAAAACATATGATGAACAGCATTTTTTTGGCCGATTCCATCGACACACTGCAAAAAACGAGATTCCACATATCCGCCGAAACAGCAGAGAAAATGCACACAACTCTCCGGAGAGACCCCTGTAATATATACAACAAAGTTCTCGTCTCTCTAAAAAAAAAAAAAAAAAAAAAAAAAAAAAAAAAACTGCGTAATGTCCTCCCTAGATGTCTTGACCGCCAAGTGAAATGCTGTTCCGGAGCTACCTCTGGCTTATTCTCAGAGTAAGCCTTTTTTGTGAAGGCACCAACCGGAACAGCTTATTTCTCGCGGTAAAACGTCTGTGACGCATTGTAGATTCCGTCGCCCCGCAGGAGAATCCGTCCCAGATCAATACCACCCCCCGCCCCCTCCTCCCCACGGTTACAAAATCACCGGAAATTCCCAGAACGGACTCTTCTCGCTGAATAAATCATCAGCGTTCGAGACAGCCACTCCCGCTGAAACCGCCTTCATGTTCGAAGATCAATAACTGGAAAATATTCCCCTGCGATCTTACGAACGAACTGTTCTTTCCACAGGTTCGCATCCCCTGATTGGCTCGTTACAGAACACGATGTAAGGTTTCTGGCGTCGTATCCAGGAGCAACGGGATTCAGATGCCCCGTCCCGCCGTACTGGTTTAGTTTTCATGCCGTTACAACTAAAAATTCAAAATAAGAAGCGGGATGATTTCTTTAACAACGGGGTCTTAATGAGATTCTTCCTCTACCATCTTACGACTGACTGACTGCAGCATATGAATGGCCTCGACGTCAACAAGACATAAAATTCTTCTTTCTTTCTTTCTTATATAGAATATCAAAAGATAAACTTTACGGTGTGACGCAGTAGTTATACACTGGACCCACATTCTGGAGGGCGGCAGTTCAAATCCGTGCTCGGTCACCCAGTTTTATGCTGTCCTGTCTGTTAAAAGTTGTGAAAACATCTCTGAGGTTGCACGACTTTCCTACGTGTGGGTCTGCGCAGAGTGAAACTTCTTATCGGCTGCATGTACGAGGGTCAAATTTTCAAATCTGTCAGAACTCATGAGGGACCAAACTGGTGAGGTCATCGGTCCCAAGACTTTCACACTACGTAAACTGACTTGTGCTAAGAACAACACACACACACACACACACACACACACACACACACACACACACACATGCGCGCTCGCGCGCACCTGCGCCCGAGGGAGGTTCAAATGGAACTGATCACTATGAGACTTAACTTCTGAGGTCATCAGTCCTCTAGAACGTAGAACTACTTAAACCTAACTAACTTAACGACATCACACACATCCATGCCCGGGGCAGGATTCGAACCTGCGATCGTAGCGATCGCACGGTTCCAGACTGTAGCGCCTAGAACCGCTCGGCCACCCCAGCCGGCCCCGAGGGAGGAGTCGAACCTCCGGCTGGAGGGGCCGCGCAGTGCCTGACATGGCGCCTCTCACCCCGCGGCTACAAGGGTCGTTCAGTAAGTAATGCAACTCTTTTTTCTGAAAACAGGTTGATTTTATTGAGGATTCGAATACACTGTATTATTCCCCACTCTCTTGGCTACAGAATCCTATTTTTTAACATAATCTCTCTCCAGTGCGACGGCCTTACTCCACCTTACTGTGATGGTTGTACGCGTGTATGGTACCACTCTATTGGTCGCCGTTGGAGCCGACGTCTTGATGCTTCAGTAACCTCCGCATCATCTTCCTGCGGAGTGCATCCTTCATTGGGCCAAACAGATTGAAGTCGGAAACTGTAGAATCCGGGCTGTAGGGTGCCCAGAGTTGTGTGAAGCTGTACGTTGGTAGGGAGAAGGAGAAGTTCGTTCGCTGTTTTGTTGTGACGAACACGCCGAAGCAGTCTTTTCAGTTTCCTAAGGGTAGCACAAAACATTTCATAGCTGATCTTTCCACCGAGGGAGGACATCAAACAGAATAACCCCATCAGAGTGCCAGAACACCGTCGCCAGGACTTTACCACGGAGGCTGCTACTTTGAACTCTTTCTTCGGAGGAGAGGCGGTGTGGCAACTCCGGTTGGAAGTGATGAACGCATGTTTAATCGCCTGTGAGGACGTTCGACAAAAAATTGTCGCGATCAGCCCCATAACGCGCAGGCAATTGCGCACAGATGGTCCTTCGTTACTCTGTATGGTATCCCGTTAGACAGTGAGGAACCAAGCGGGTGCACACCTTCGAGTACCCCAACTGGTGGACGAGTGTGTCGGCACTACCAAGGTTGGTTGGTTGGTTTTGGGGAAGGAGACCAAACAGCGAGGTCATCGGTCTCATCGGATTAGGGAAGGACGGGGAAGGAAGTCGGCCGTGCCCTTTGAAAGGAACCATCCCGGCATTTGCCTGGAGCGATTTTAGGGAAATCACGGAAAACCTAAATCAGGATGGCTGGACGCGGGATTGGACCGTCGTCCTCCCGAATGCGAGTCCAGTGTCTAACCACTGCGCCACCCCGCTCGGTGGGCACTACCAAGAGAGGCATCCAGGTGAGCAGCGAGGTATTTGATTGTGATCCGTCGATCACTTCGAATGAGTGTGTTTGATGTTCCAACATTCTGGGATTCACAGCTGTGTGCGGCCGGCCGGCGCGCAGGAATCAGATAGGTTTGCGCGGTCTTGTTACGATGATGAGAGACGCCTCGACCAGCAGCTCACCGTGCTTTTGTTCACTGCCAGGTCTCCGTAGACATTCTGCCAGCGACTATGAGTATCTGCGATACTCTCGTTTCCCGCCCGAAGAAACTCAGTGCCAGCTCTCTGCCCGGAACGCACCCCCGTTACAGATCTCATTTTGTGGCTACTTAACAGCGCCGCCATCTGTCTGTACTTTATGAAACTATAAGCGGAAATAATATACGATGTTCCATAAGTTCCGCATGTTTTTCAATCGAAATCGGAAGAGAAAAAAATATGTGTTGCATTACTTATTGAATGCCTCTCGCACGTGTCGGTGGGAGAGGGGTTCGTACTGCATTCACAAGATGCAGCTCGCCTCCACAGTAAGGTGGTGATGAAGGCAAGCTACGTCTCCAAAATATTGTGCCAGCGAGACATACATCTCAATTCAATTCTCAGCTGCAGTGAAGGGAGAACCTAAAGATGTGCCCATCACCACCCTCCTCACGATAGGGCTATAGACTCCCATTTCGTAACAAGTGTACAACTTTGTTACTTTTGCATCGTTGTTTTTATGGGACTGGCTTTGACTTTGATATCGTTAACCAGATATAGTTAAATCTGTGTGTACAACAGGAGCCGTCGGAAATACTCAGGTCTTATGTCAGACATTTGCCCTTCATTGTGGAAAGCCGTGCATACGGTTTGCCTGTGATTCTTAGACTATAAAGGTGTACCTCGTGATGACTTCAGATAACAGTGCAGTCCAGCATTGCTCGTGGGCATATTTTTAATAGGTGCTGTACTGAACGGATAGCTTAATCTGCAAGTAAGTGTGTAAACAACAAAATGAATTGAGTATTTCTCATAGTTCACTGTCCTTGCGTTGTGAAGGTGTGTCCAAAGCCGGTATGAAAGTTTGTGGGTGTGTTGGAAGTATTCAAGATTTTCTTTCATGCTTTCGGACTCGCCGAAAATGGCCGTTTATGAAATTTTCAATTTTTATAAATTGCACTAGCGTCGTATCAGGCGTTGCGCGATCAGCTATATAACCCAATCAGTGCTCGAGTCATCTTACTCCCAAAGTAATTTTGCATACACGTAAGCCATATGGGTACTACGTTCGACCGAAATTTTTCCAGGTTTATCAGAGTCACCCCCTGTCGTCCTGAACTCTTAGATATCTCTGGGAATGCTAGCGGTGTCGTTGTCCCACAGTATATATCTTTTTCAACCGAGAGTCGCTGAACTTTGAAATTGTAAACGCTAGATAAAATAATCTGGGGAACGCAGAGAAGTCCTTAGTTCAATGACATAAACTTTTTTGCTTGTCACGTACTTCGTGATAAGTGTTGTTTTTTTGCTTGTAATGAGTCCTCAGAAGAGAACAAATTTCTTGAATGACAACAATTTTGCCCGCATCTCGTGGTCGTGCGGTAGCGTTCTCGCTTCCCACGCCCGGGTTCCCGGGTTCGATTCCCGGCGGGGTCAGGGATTTTCTCTGCCTCGTGATGGCTGGGTGTTGTGTGCTGTCCTTAGGTTAGTTAGGTTTAAGTAGTTCTAAGTTCTAGGGGACTTATGACCACAGCAGTTGAGTCCCATAGTGCTCAGAGCCATTTGATTTTGACAACATTTTGCCACACCGGCCGCCGTTAGTTATTTTGGGTTTTCCATTACTGCACAGCATTGGTATTCAGCGATTTTCCAGTGGCTGAAATGCGTACAGGGTGTAACATAGATAAAATATAAGTACAAAACAACCGTCTGTTGTTTAATCGAAAGTCAATAAAAATAAACTGAAGACCCATCAAATGGCCATATTTGGATCAGAGCCAAAATTTTTGTATATGATACGTACTAGGCCAACCCACTAAATTTTAACACTGTGTGCGGTAATTATTATTCTTTCTGCTAAACAGTTGCATTTTAGCTATGTTACTTGTCGGTATTTCAGTCACTGGACAGCTGAAATTGTGCAGTAGTGCAAAACACAAGATAGAAAGTTCTAACTAATGGCAGTCGGTGCGACAAACTTTTGTCACTCAGATAAAGTAAGCGTTAAATACGTCTATAGCCATTTTTTTATAGTTTTGTTTATTGATATTTGCAAAGCAGGTTTGACAGTCCAGTGGTTCCAAGGCAGATTTTCCTCGTAGAAACCTGACAGCGCTTCCCACGACAAGTAAGTTTAGCATATTCTGCGTGGTTCGTCGTAGTAGCGGATTATGGAGACGCCCTTGAAGCCGACATCGCTATCCTTGTACGCTGATAGGAGTGTCGGGCCGTGACAGGCAGTTTAATCTCCAACTACGGGCCCGCAGTGCGCTGTAAACAGGCATGTTTATTGTGCAGGCGGCGGACGCTGTTCGAGGCAGAACTGCGTGTCGTGCTGGGCCGGCGGTTGACCGACTACTCAAGCAATTTGTAAGCACCACCCGCCACTAAAAGTATTCAGTACTGCTAGAAGCTGCACAGCTTCGCTTCACACCAGGGAAGTTTCTGTGTTACATCGGATAGGATTTTGTACGGAGTAACCTAGAAACGTAACGCAGTCATTGACTGAAGGGTTGGACTGGGCATAGTGGAGTTGTTGATTGTCTCCCATGCGCTGAGATCGACCAAGTCTGCCATTTGTTGGGAACGTACGATTTGTCTTGGAAATTGTACCACCATAATAATTGTCGTATTTCATCAAACATTGCAGAGGTGAAGGTCGTGTTCAGTACTAGGGGAGAAAATCAGAAGCATTAGGGAATGAAAAACAAATTTGCATCAGTATCGACTTCAGTGACTTAGTTGCACTAAAGTACGCGTTTCAGAGTTTTTAATTACCGTCAGACAGTTTCGATCTAAACTTGATCTACTGATTGTGTAAGTGCATTAGCGCCCATTTTATGGCGTCTTTGATGTTGCGAAATTGGTACGCCCTTTTTCATTATTACGTTTTAAGTGATGGTTATCCTCTCTCCGGGCTCACCTCATAGTGCAAAACAGCACATCCTACAGCAGCCACAATGACGTCACTCAGATGGAATCAGATACAGATGTTGTAGGTCAGTTTTAGATCATCCCTACGTGACAACGAGAGTCAAAATCCTTAAACCCATAGTATTGTATTAATGACTGTGATTGGTTATAGACATTTTTATCGTACTCTTGATTCTTCAGATGCAGCAACATAACTTACGGTGGCAGACCTAAAGAGATTATAAAATGTGGACTTGCAGTAGCGAGGAAAACTTTCCTGAAAAAGAGAAATATTTTAACATCTAATACAAATTTAAATCATTGCCGAAGGTGTTCATGTGGAGGGTAGCCTTACAGGTAAGTGAACATGAGCTATAAGCAGCTCAGATGAGAACAGAAGCTTTTGAAATGTGATGGACAGATGAGTGCTGAAGATTAAATGGGTAGATCGAATAACTTAAGAAGATGTACTGACTTGAATTGGACGAAAGAAATTTGTGGTCCATCTTGAGTAAAAAGACTCGGTTGATAGGCATTAATGGATAGTTAATTTGGAAATGGAGGAAAGTGTGGGGATAAAAATTGTAGAGTGACATGAATACAGTAATTAAGTTACGGTCGATGCGAAGATGGAGATGCCTGCACAGGGCAGAGTTGTGTGGAGACCTTCATCAAACCATTTTTCGGGCTAATCACCACCAACAACAACAACATCAAAAAATGTTCAAATGTGTGTGAAATCTTATGGGACTTAACTGCTAAGGTCATCTGTCCCTAAGCTTACACACTACTTAACCTAAATTATCCTAACACACACACACACACACACACACACACACACACACACACACATGCCCGAGGGAGGACTCGAACCTCCGCCGGGACCAGCAGCACAGTCCATGACTGCAGCGCCTGAGGCCGCTCGGCTAATCCCGCGCGGCACAACAATATCAGTAACAACGTAAAGTGAGCACTGCGGCTTCATGTGTGAATCAAAAGAAAACTAGAAAAGACACAAGCACGAGCTGTAATTTGTGCTATTGTTAGTGGTAGCCGCTTGCGTCAGAGCACGCCGCCTGGACCCCTGCCACTGTGAGCACCTGCGGCCTACGTCTCCAGCTTGTCCGTCGCGAGCCGCTGGAGGACGCCTTCCGCGGCGTTGCCGGCCACTGCCGCCAGATGGCAAAAGCGGCACGGCCCGTATCGACCATGTGCATCATGTGGCCATACACGCCTCTCGTTCGCTGTGAGAGACACATTTTTGTACAAAGGACCACTTCTATGTTGATAGAGGGCCTGAAATATTGATTTCGCCGATGGAGAAAACTAACATTAATGCTCTGCTATGGGATCATCGGGGGGGGGGGGGGGGGGGGGGGGGGGGGGCGAAGCAGCAAGAGTAAGAAACTGACGCGTCATCACCTTGAAAACTTCACATAGAATCACGAACATCGTTGACAGCGTAATGAAGTTGGCTTTGATATAGGTATATCTCACGTCCTTTTTCCTTTTTTCTTTGATGACGCTTTATCATCGCATATTTCTCTTCTCATAATCAGCGTCTTTGCATTGTTGCTTAGGCAGACGAATGCTGTGTGTAGTACCGACGTTGCACTCTCACATTAACTCCATGAGCATGAAAAACTGTTTCTCCTTATTTGGCGACTATTTTCATGTTTACCTATATATTCTGCAGGGTATGTAGTCATTTCTTGCCCAGCGTATCTACAAATATTGCCTGTAACTTTTCGTATGTGGTCCAATTTCGCTTATTTTATCGTCGTCGTTTTGAGATGCGTAAGTATATCTGAAATAATGCCATGAGATGTCGGAGCCCAGTGCTGAAGATACTGGACACGTATCCCAGAGGTTTTGGATCCAAATCTTAACCCATTCAGTAGGGTTTAAATATGCAATTGTTTCCCTAAACGAGTTGAATGTATATTGGCATGCGTCCATGAAGATCACGGCCGAAACAACGCCCGCTCCCAACCCCCCTCAGTCACGCTAGTCACTTGGTGGTGTATGTCCAATGAACTTGATGTTGGTGGTACTTTATTTACGATGCATAATACATATCATATTTAACTCTGCTGAAGATCGTGCTCCCGCAACAGATTTCTTGTAATTTCTCCACTCGAGTTTGCTGAGTAATCCTGCAGAACTCTTGTGAGCCAGCGTATAATATATGTAAGTGCGTAGTAATTTGTACAGTTTGGTGAAGGAGATGCATAGAAACAATCAGTCAGACTTTGTTTTACGTGGACGAACGCCATCACGAAAAAAAATAATAACTTTAATTGTGCACTTGTTGCGATAAGAAAACAAGTGGAATTAACCATGCATTATTTCTAATGCCGTACATACTTCTTCGGAATATCAGAGTGGATTAATTCACGAATAAAGGCTGATGCTGCAGTCCTACTCAGAAGCCACGTATATAATACGTTACGTAGAATTTCGAATAGGGCACTAAGCTACTCCAGATGTAAAGTTCGTCTCAGTGCGTTAATAAGCACGCTTCGCAGAGGCAATTCAAGAGCGGCTCCAGATATTCTTTGCTTGTCATTCTACGATTCAGCGGTTGCTAGCTATGTCGATCGATATCTGAATATGTCTTATTATTTCATCCCTCCCCCCCTAACTCTCTCTCTCTCTCTCTCTCTCTCTCTCTCTCTCCCTCCCTCCCTCCCTCCCCCCCTCCCCCTCTCCCCCCCTCCCTCCCTCCCTCCCTCCCTCCCTCCCCCCCCTTCATGTGTATCTGAGCAGCAAATCTCAACCGAGAGAATTTGCGTGGGTTATTCGGAAAGCTTGATAATGTACTGATAACAGTCCGCATTTATTTGTATGACTTCCAGCAGCATTACTGTTCAATTTATCGGTGAAAAAAATAGACCCGTTTCCGTTAACGACGTGTTTGACATACTTATGCACATTTGTATAAACTCCTGTTTTGAAACTTGACAGATACTATGTAAGCACGTAGCCAAATTTAACAATGGTCATTTAAATTTCTTTATTATCGCGATTCGTCGTGGTTAACTTACGGAAAAATTTGTTCGTTGTTTTTTTTTTCATAGCAGTGACAGAGATGATGATCGCATAATATTTTATTTTCTCACGATGAATATCGTATTCATAGAATAACAGGCGTACACAAAATTGATTCCGATAATGTCATACGGTAGCAGAATGATAATTTAGATTTTACCACCTTTCTGTAATTCCGCGCAATAACAAGGCAAAGCTGCATCACCGACGAAACGACGTTGTCAACAGAAGTACTCTGAGCACCACGAACATACTACGCAATCATGCACTCATTGCGTATACCGCACATGCTTAATATTATTATTATTATTATTATTGTTATTATCATTATTATTATGCAGTGGTTTACAACGATTTACAATATTAGGAAACTTTTAAAGAATGATCTGTAGAGCATGCGCTTTCAGTTAATATTATTTGAACTATTGCATTTGAACTAGGGACTGGTTAATTTCATGGATTAAGCAAAGTATTAAATGATCTGCTTCAGTATTAAAATACGAACACAGCGTACAAGATTTTGTGAAATCGTAAATTCTAATTAAGACGGGATCAGACAGTTAAGAAAATTGGCTTATCGAACACCAAATTTTATAGTGAGATGCCATTACGTCAAATGGTTCAAATGGCTCTGAGCACTATGGGACTTAACATCTGAGGTCATCAGTCCCCTAGAACTTAGAACTACTTAAATCTAACTAACCTAAGGACATCACACACATCCATGCCCGAGGCAGGATTCGAACCTGCGACCGTATCGGTCGCGCTGTTCCAGACTGTAACGACTAGAACCGCTCGGTCACAGCGGCCGGCTATGGATGTCTGAAGACAGCGTTAAATAATATTGAAATTGAGAACATTTCGTACGTACAAAAATTAAAAATAAAGGTAGCCGCTTAGCACATGTCAGACACATTAAAAGATTCCGGAAATATTATCAGTGCATTTAGCTGAACGGCAAAGAATTGTGTTTGGCAAAATGAATCACACAACAAAATTATGATATACTGGCCTGATGGAATTACATCTTCCTGGAGACATGAGAGTCGGAGTTATGTGCTCAATAAGGATGGAGGCTGAAGTAGTGGATTAAAATTTGTGTGAAAGCTGGGACTTGAACCCAGGTCTCCTGCTTACTTTTTTTTATAAAATCATTTATTTAAAAAAAAAACAATGTTACACATTCCAAATACATACTAATTTCATATACTAACCATGCACGCATGTTATACATGAAGTTATTTAAAGAAAACTGTTTGATCATTTCAATTACGCTGATGTTAAAGAAAGAAACAGAAGATTGTGTTACTGACTAAATTACCAGAAAGAATTAAGTTAAACATCAAGAAAAGTTTTTTTAAAGACGTTCAAACTTCAACCTGAAGAAATAAAATCTGCACTTTGAATTACATGAGCTCCAATCTTTACAGAAGCATAATTAGTTCTTTATAATGGATATCAGCAAGTTGGTGGGATAATTTTGAATATAAAACAGTTTAATAATCATATTAGACAATTTCTGAAATACTTGAGAATGGCGGAAAGGAGATACATAATAAAGTTGACTAGCCTTCCAACTACACTTTCTGGACATTAATTGAATGTTAAGTATCTGAAGTGATCAGACCTATATAATCAGTCTTTCACTGCGAAACTGACTTACACATCACAGTGCAAAAATGAACAGGGCAATGTGCCAGCCATTGAATATTACATTTATCAGATAGAATCTTACGGTTTTAACCAATCGATAAGGACATTTCTATAAAAACTGTCTATTTCCAGATTTCTAATGTAAGCCAATAATGCACCTTTAATGTTTTGTGTTTTTATACTATAGGACACACAATCTCAATGTCACATAAGTTCTGTACCGTAGCTTATAAATTTCAAAAACTACTCTCTGAAGTAGAAAAAGTACACTCTTACTAGGCAGGTGTGCTAACCACTGTACTGTGGCATTGTGGCTACCACCTCGATTGAAGATTGCGTTAGGGAGGGCATTACACTGGTTAGTCCGTGCACGTGTGGTAGTCACAGTGCCACGGCTGGTATAGTGGCTGGCACATCAGCCTAATAAGCGGGAGACCCGGGTTCAAGTCCCAGGCTTAGCACAAATTTTAATTCACTACTTCAGCTCTATCCTTTTCTACTTCGCTCGTCGTTCACAGGTGATTATTATTCTCGTGAAAACGGCGCACTGAGCGACCTGATTCCGTGAAGCTGGTAGCCGCGAGGTGGCGCGCGCGGCGTTGCGCCACCGGCGAGCGCCGGGGGTCGAACCGCGGCCGTCCGCCGCGATCGGCGGTGAAAGTGCGCCGCGCTCGCCTGTCTGACCTTTCGACTGCAGCTCTCTGTCAAACAGGGACAGCCGGCGACCCGCGTCCTGCGCGCCTTTTGTGGTTTCTGGGCGGCCGCCGCCCCGTTATGAAGCCGCTTCCGCGCTCCACTGAACGCCTCCGTGCGTAGGCAGCTACCCCATTACCTCTGACGCCCCAGTTCCCATTTGTCTGCTTTAGAGGAAGAATACAGTAGCAACCACTTTGGCATTCAGTGCAGTGCCGATACCGCAGACAGGCACACCGCCCCAAAAATACCTGGCACCAGTGTGCGACGATTGGCAGCAACAGAAGGCGTGTCTCAATCTCTTATCTGGGGGAAGGGGTAGTTCATGAACATTTGCTGTACCCATATCATCTGCAGCGCATCAGGCCCTAAGACCACCGAATCATAGTACATAGTTTTGGGCATACCATAAGGAAATGATAGAGGACCGTCACTGTTAGTGACTTTTTATAAATGAAACTGTGGATGACATTGAATCTTTTGTATGAATGCTGGCAGGTGAAGTAGCAATAAATACAGATTCCTGGCATGTTATCGCAGTAGCTACGGTTCCAGCTCGAACTAACGAAATACGTGCATTCTCTAGCACGTTTTGGGTTTGTCTCACACATCTTGACATCCGAACAAAAACGACACAAGGAGACCTGCCGCGACTTGTTCAAATACAAAACACGGGCAATTTTTTCCGGTAAAAAACGATCACGGGTAACGAGACTTGCTGTCATCAGTACGAGCCTACCACAAAACGACACAGTGCAGACATGCTGACGAATGGTTGACGCTTTGATGACAGTCAGACATTGAAGCTAGTGCGTAGCGCGAGTTGAACAACATCCCACAGAAGAGCGAGTCTGACAGTTTCATATGGTTGGATGAACATTCTGGCCATTGTACTCAAGACTGTTGCAGACCATCGAAACTATTAAACCCACCATCTTAACTTTTCTAAAGATTTTTGTACTGACAGAGAAATATCGTGTGATACATGGAAACTGTAACCGCCCCTCACTACTGATGGTGAACTCAGTTTTTTTGTCCGTGCTGCAGTAGTAGTTGTTTTTAACCCGGGCAGTTTCGCCCGTGGTTTAAAATGTCTCACCCTTCAGTTCAGTGGATTCGGGTGAAATACACTACAGGCCATTAAAATTGCTACGCTAAGAAGAAATGCAGATGATAAACGGGTATTCATTCGACAAATATATTATACTAGAACTGACATGTGATTACATTTTCACGCAATTTGGGTGCATAGATACTGAGAAATCAGTACCCAGAACAACCATCTCTGGCCGTAATAACAGCCTTGATACGCCTGGGCATTGAGTCAAACAGAGCTTGGATGGCGTGTACAGGTACAGCTGACCATGCAGCTTCAACACGATACCACAGTTCATCAAGAGTAGTGACTGGCGTATTGCGACGAGCCAGTTGCTCGGTCACCATTGATTAGACGTTTTCAGTTGGTGAGAGATCTGGAAAATGTGCTGGCCAGGGCAGCAGTCGAACATTTTCTGTATCCAGAAAGGCTCGTACAGGACCTGCAACATGCGGTCGTGCATTACCCTGCTGAAATGTAGGGTTTCGCAGGGATCAAATGAAGGGTAGAGCCACGGGTCGTAACACATCCGAAATGTAAGTCCATTGTTCAAAGTGCCGTCAATGCGAACAAGAGGTGACCGAGACTTGTAACCAATGGCACCCCATACCATCACTCCAGGTGATACGGCAGTATGGCGATGACGAATACACGCTTCCAATGTGCGTTCTCCGCGATGTCGCCAAACACGGATTCGACCATCATGATGCTGCAGACAGAACCTGGATTCATCCGAAAAAATGACGTTTTGCCATTCGTGCACCCAGTTTCGTCGTTGAGTATACCATCGCAGGCGCTCCTGTCTGTGATGCAGCGTCAAGGGTAACCGCAGCCATGGTCTCCGAGCTGATAGTCCATGCTGCTGCAAGCGTCGTCGAACTGTTCGTGCAGATGGTTGTTGTCTTACAAAGGTCCCCATCTGATGACTCAGGGGTTGATACGTGGCTGCACGATCCGTTACAGCCATGCGGATAAGATGCCTGTCGTCTCGGTTGCTAGTGATGCGAGGCCGTTGGGATCCAGCACGGCGTTCCTTATTACCCTCCTGAACCCATCGATTCCATATTCTGCTAACAGTCATTGGATCTCGACCAACACGAGCAGCAATGTCGCGATACGATAAACCGCAATCGCGATAGGCTACAGTCCGACCTTTTTCAAAGACGGAAACGTGATGGTACGCATTTCTCCTCCTTACACGAGGCATCACAACAACGTTTCACCAGGCAACTCCGGTCAACTGCTGTTTGTGTATGAGAAATCGGTTAGAAACTTTCATGTCAGCACGTTGCAGGTGTCGCCACCGGCGCCAGCCTTGTGTGAATGCTCTGAAAAGGTAATCATTTGCATATCACAGCATCTTCTTCGTGTCGGTTAAATTTCGCGTCTGTAGCACATCATCTTCGTGGTGTAGCAATTTTAATGGCCAGTAGTGTACGCACGTCTGTAGCGTAGGTGTGTGTGTGTGTTTGTCCTTAGGATAACTTAGGTTAAGTGGTGTGAAAGCTTAGGCACTGATGACCTTAGCAGTTAAGTCCCATAAGATATAGCACACATTTGAACCTTTTTTGTCTCCGTCTGCAGTTGCGACGGAAGCCTCTCTCTCCGGCAGTCTCTGTTCATACGGCGCCTTTTCAGTTCACTTTAACGTGTCTTTCTTGACCACGCTGGCACTGCCGCATCTTATGCCTTCTTTCCGTCCTTCCTCACGTCGGCAAGCGATGTTCCATTTTATTCGTGGTAAATGTCCAAACTCTCTTGTCAGAGACTTCACACATTTTACTGCAGAATTTCTGCGTTTTGAATCCTCTTCCTCCTGGTCTTTTTTCATTTTTCGTAGAGCTAAAGACATGGATCATCGGCAGGATGCAATTACATCTTTATGTAACAATGCATCAGAAAATCTAAGATAGAATAAATCTTAATGAAGCATATCCAAACCACATTTTTTGCTAATGACCTGCTACTTTTTGCCTACAGTGCGTTTACATTATTATAAATAAAAAAGAATGGAAATTGTTCAAATGGCTCTGAGCACTATGGGACTTAACATCTATGGTCATCAGTCCCCTAGATCTTAGAACTACTTAAACCTAACTAACCTAAGGACGTCACACAACACCCAGTCATCACGAGGCAGAGAAAATCCCTGACCCCGCCGGGAATCGAACCCGAGAACCCGGGCGTGGGAAGCGAGAACGCTACCGCACGACCACAAGCTGCGGACAAGAATGGAAAAGTGTAGTAGATCTAGTTCGAAAGTAGCCCTGACAATACATTAAAATAGGATTAAAATAATATATAACGAACATATCGAAAAGAAAGTAGCGCAAAGTGACAACGAAGTGATAGAACCAGTTGACGAGTTTTTATATTTACGACTGTCGAAGGCAACGACTTGATCAGCAGCAAAATATATAAACTGAAGACTAAAAATGCTGTGGGATGATGTGGTGACCCTAGTAAAGTTTTAAAAATAAAGCTTCTGAGATGACTGAAGAGGAAAATTTGCAGCGAGTTTGTATTGCGAGTTTCAACGTGGGATAGTGACGTATTTTAATGGGTCAAGCATAAAAAAAATCTGAGGGCTTCTCCACGAACAAGGGAGAGATTCGTCTTGGGAATTGCAAGAAACGAAAGGAAAACTGACAAATAAACTAAACTCTGCCCGCACAGGCCATGAATGCCCAAGGGTACCGACTGGCCGCCCTGTCATCCTCAGCCCACAGGCGTCACTGGATGTGGATATGGAGGGCATGTGGTAAGCATACCACTCTCCCGGCCGTATGTCAGTTTCCGAGACCGGAGCCGCTTCTTCTCAATCAAGTAGCTCCCCAGTTTGCCTCACAAGGGCTGAGTGCACCCGTTTGCCACCAGCGCTCGGCCGACCCGATGGTCACCCATCCAAGTGATAGCCAGCCCGACAGCGCTTAACTTCGGTGATATGACGGGAACCGGTGTTACCACAGCGGCAAGGCCGTTGGCAAAACAGATAAATGGACTAGGAAATATACTCGAGTGGAAGAAATAATTATGACCCTACTAAAAATTAAATCGAGATAGATTATGTGTAGCCAGACGTATAGATGGTAAATGAACCGAGGAAGGTTTTTTGCTGCACTTCAAGAGATTGGAAAGTAGGGATGAGTAGTTCCATAAGGAATACGGAGTGTGAAATTGTACACCATAACTGGGTTTGGGCGAAGGTACAGAAAAAATATTCTGTAACAAAAAGGTGGAAAGGCATAGATGCGTATACAGATAGGAAAAACGCTTGGATAAAGAGAAACAAATCTCGCACAGTTGAAGTTCCTCCGTCATTTCGCTGTTCTTTTCTTAATGCACCAGAGAAGAGACAACACAAGCAGTACTGAATTCGTTGAACCCAATGCTATTGCGATATGGAGTAGCTCCTGACAACCTACTTGCAATGTTGTCACCTTTTTCAAAATCAAAATCGCAATTTATAACTTTTCTCGTAGCAACCCGATGGCACAACTGACATTCGCCAATTATGCTAATCATACGTGTATGACCTTTGCTGTAAGGGCGGAACCTTTTCTTTCATTTTATCCTCACTTCCCATTACCTCTCGTACTTCTCCTTCCCGGCGTTACTATACATATTCATAATGTGCATTGACGCACAACATAATTCCATTGGACTAAGTTGAAGTAACTGCAGGTTTGTAACAAAAAAAGTAGATTTCGAGGTTTACAGGGAGTCTTCCATTTCCAGTACAGTGATAATTCTGAGTAGCTGTTTTTTGGCAATTACAAACGATCTCAGTGAGAAGGGAGACCCCAGAACTACTTAGGAATGTGATGTAGTCTCAACTTTTTAGTGACGGCAGCGTATTTCAGTTTTTGTAATACGTATGATCAATAAAAGTTTTCGGCCGTGGTTGATCAATGCAAATTCGTCGATGTTCCACAACATGCGTTTTTAGGCGTACATCATTTCACGAGTTTGTTAAGTGTGCAAGTAGCCGCAAAAACCACCTCCGTGCTTCGTGTAAATCACGCAAAACGGAAACGACCGCATGCGTTGGCTGGCTGAGAATCGTCCCCAGCGCCGCCATCTGTCTTGTAAATTTGAATGTGTTTATTGCAGCTTCTGGCGTTAAACGATGCCGCTGTTACTGTTCGTTGCCTAGGGGGAAAAAAAGGAAAATATTTGCGGGATTTAGGCTGTGCAACTTTAATAAGGCCACTGCCGTAACGAAGAGGACTTTTTTGCTAAAGCGTTGCGCGGCCCGCTGGCGCTGGCGCTGGCGCAGCCGTTTCCTGGATTCATGAAGCACGCACAATTGGCCTTTGCGGCACTTTTTAAATTCTGCACTACCATGCGTTCTTCTGTTTCATAATTTACCCATTAAATTCGCATGAACTGCTTTCCAGGCATAAAAGAGCAATGGGAAAAAAGGGAGATTACGGGAAGTAAACTTGTGCTTCGACTCGAGAGTGCCAGCTTCCTGATGCCGCACCTGTACTTTTCTGTTCTGTTTCGCACTCATTCTGTCTACCTTGCGATATCTACACTCCCGTATGACTAGTAGTGATGCTCCTTGCATCACACACACAATAATTATTTTGGTTTTCATTTAACTCCCTTAACAGTGATGTAACTAGAATTCCCAACACTTCCAATACGTATAATTGTTCCTGTATTCGGAGGATGGATCCGCGCGACCGCTACGGTCGCAGGTTCGAATCCTGCCTGGGGTATGGATATGTGTGCTGTCCTTAGGTTAGTTAGGTTTAAGTAGTTCTAAGTTCTAGGGGACTGATGACCTCAGCAGTTAAGTCCCATAGCCATTATTCGGAGGTTGTGTGTTGAAGTTTCACGTGAGATATGTTGTCGGGAAATGCTCGTTTGATGCTGCCACCAGCATTAAACTATTAAAGTTGCACGCCCTTGGGAAAGATAACGGCCGTAGTTCGTTCTTGTTTTTAGCCGTCCGCCAGGTTATATTGGCTGATGCTACAAGGCCAGTTCTGTCACTCATCCAGGTTATTGACCCTCCCACCATGTACTAGAAAGGCTACTCTGCCCCGCTTCAGGAGCGATATGTTTCTCTGGCGTGTCTTAGATCCCTATCAGATGTGTGGGGTCTCTTAGATCCCTATCAGATGTGCTCGCAGCTACTCCGTACAGCTGTCCAACATCGTTGAGGCACATACACCACCGCACCGCGTGGCAAGGTCCATGCTTCGCGAGGGAAAGTGTACAGAAGTGAAGCACATTTTTTCACTTGTATCAGCGATGAACAGATAGAAATGTGCTAAGGAACGCGCATCATCGTTCAGTCCGAATAAATGTTCCGACACATCGTGTGACGAGAATTAACTTTTAAATTTACACAATACCGCCATCACACGGTGTATTGGCGAAATTTAAGTTCCATGTGAGTGATATTTCTCAAATATTTACAGTTGCTGCCTTCTGATGACGCAACGGCCAACTTCTATCGCGCACGCGCACGTACTCAACTTTGTGACCGGTCGTTCTCTCTCTCTCTCTCTCTCTCTCTCTCTCTCTCTCTCTCTCTCTCTCGTTTTCTTTTCCCTTCCATCGGTCCCTAGACTTACACACTACTTAAGCCAACTTATACTAAGAACAACACACACACACACACACACACACACACACACACACACACACACACACACACACACACGCCGTTCTGGCGGGAGGGGCCGCGCAATCCGTGACATGCCTATTGTACTCGTTCTTTACTATCTAATAGCTAAAAAGAAATTGAGGTAAGGGATATTTGTCACCTTGAAATCTACACCTTATACAGTTTTAAGATATAAAAAAAAGAAAAAAGTAAGAAAAGTAACTGCCGCTACGAGACGAGTCAGAACAACTTGTACTTGCAGCACATACTAGTTGTCCCGGTCGACGACGACGTCATTCGAGGCGAAGCACAAGCTCGGATAGAGAATGAAATCGGCCTTCTCCTTTTCAGAGGAACCATTCCTACATTCCCCTTAATTCACAGAAAGCCTAAAGCTGGATGGCCGGATGGGGATTTGAAACCTGCTCCTTCCGCGTGGAGTCCACTCTGGTAACCAATGTTAGATCGGAGTTTCAAGATTTTAAACATGGCTGCAGCAGCAACTGTTAAAATTCTTCACAATAAAGGATGACAGCCAAAAACAGTTGCAGGATAGAATTTTTTTATTAAAATTCTTGACCAAGGTTTCGGTACATATAAATATACCTTCATCAGAAGTAAAACTTCCTGTGTCCTAGTGTCAAACAGGTAAAGCTTGCGCTTGGAACATCTGATGTTCCAAGCGCAAGCTTTACCTGTTTGACACTAGGACACAGGAAGTTTTACTTCTGATGAAGGTAATGTTCCAAGCGCAAGCTTTACCTGTTTGACACTAGGACACAGGAAGTTTTACTTCTGATGAAGGTATATTTATATGTACCGAAACCTTGGTCAAGAATTTTAATAAAAAAATTCTATCCTGCAACTGTTTTTGGCTGTCATCCTTTATTGTGAATTAGATCGGAGTGTCGAAGCAAGGCCACCGGCAGACCACAGAGTGCATTCTGACTCTCCCAGTACTACTAGATGTCAATACATTGCAACCTGTTGTATTTAACTGGATCTCTGTATTTGGACATCATTCGAGAATCTTTGATAAGAGTACTTTAGTATGTGACACATGCATTGAACTGAAGTATTTGCCGAAAACAGTGTGTAGTATCCTAGATACGCAAGACACATATTCTTCCTGAGAAAGACTTTCAGAAAATGAACGCCCATTGATAAGAAACTCGACATTGTTTCAGGGACAAATCAGTGGACAGGGAATAAACACTGCCCAAAAATCAGAATTATGTTCTAGCTTCACAGATTTAAAGCAAAACTTTTCTAATCTCTGAAGAGCGCTGTCATATCCTAATCCCGATTACCAGTGTGACGAAATAACTTCAGCAGCCGACGTTTTTGTCTGTTCAACAAAAACATTCGCCGGAGAACGGTGACTGCTGAGCAGTTAGATACACGCAGTGTGTAACGGATATAAATGCAGATATTTTTATATGTGGCACCTTAATTTTTGCACACGTCAGTGTGATATTTGTTTGTTTTCTGCATCGAACAGTCTCCCCATAGACATGTCACATAATTTGCTACCTGGTGTTTTCTACGCCACGAAGAGGATTATGCCTGTCAGTATAGAATAGCCATTTTGCGTGCGTATATCTGCACTTTAACGGATGACGTGACGGAAGTAATGTTGTTCAGTACACCGTCCTCTGTCACCAATAGAAACACCTGTATTTAAACCCGTAACACCATGGATACTGACAGCTCCAAATTCACAGGTAATGGGAGAGTGGACTGTGTGTTCCTGTGTTTCGCTTCCCACTGAAACCTCCAGTTTTCATGCAGTAGCCACAGCTATTCTCGCAGTTTCACATTACTTGCAGAACCTCACAGCAAAAAATTTTCATTTTGACGGATTATAGCAGCTTGCTCCAAGGCACACAGTCTTCCTCAAGAAAACATATCCTCTGGTAACGGGCATTATCAATATCGTAAAAGAAAGCGAAAATATCGGGAAAAAGGTAAGATTTATGTGCATCAAAGGACACGCTATTATAAAATATGTGGCAATAATCAGTGACTGATCGAAGACCGCCGCTCAGAACTACACATTTAAAAACATCTTATGACCGCTATCAGACGTGTCGATTACTTGCAAAATGATTTAGATAAGACATCTGTAAGGTGCGAAAAGTGTCAATTGACCCTGAATAAGGAAAAGTGTGAAGTTATTCACATGAGTACTAAAAGAAATCAGCTAAATTTCGATTACGCGACAAGTCTCACAAATCTGAAGGCTGTAAATTCAACTAAATACTTAGGGATTACAATTACAAATAACCTAAATTGGAACGATCACATAGATAATATTGTGGGTAGAGCAAACCAAAGACTGCGATTCACTGGCAGAACACTTAGAAGGTGCAACAGGTCTACTAGACTGCTTACACCACGCTTGTCCGCCCTATTCTGGAGTATCGCTGTGCGGTGAGGGATCCGTTTCAGGTGGGACTGACGGATGACATCGAAAAAGTTCAAAGAAGGGCAGCTCGTTTTGTCACAGACATGATACGCGAATTGGAGTAGCAATCATTAAAACAAAGGCGTTTTTCGTTGCGACGGGATCTTCTCACGAAATTTCAATCACCAGTTTTCTCTTCCGATTGCGAAAACATTCTGTTGGCACCCACCTCCCACCTACATAGGGAGAAATGATCATCACGATAAAATAAGATAAAACAGGACTAACACAGAAAAATTGAAGTGTTAATTTTTCCCGCGTGCCGTTCGAGAGTGGAGCGGTAGAGAGACAGCTTGAAGGTGGTTCATTGAACCCTCTGCCAGGCACTTTATTGTGAATGGCAGAGTAATCACGTAGATCTATATTGTGTAGAAGCAGAAGAAGAGGAAAGCGTCCAATTGGAAGACGAATATCTACAATCGAAACGCAAAAAAAGAAAATGTTGTTGGAAAATACAAACTTCTCATCGTATCACTGGTTCAACACAATTGAGGCAAATAAAAAGTTTGGAAGTTCCATAATTCGCCTGAGATATGATTAGGGATCATTCCTTAGCCATCTTCGTCGAATATAATCCTTACTGTTAATGCGATAGTGTGACAATAGGACTTATCAATCACATTTTCTCCGAATTTAAACTGTACGCAAACCAGTGAATTGATTTCATAGAAGAGTTACTCAGATCTCAACCCAACCAACTAATACAGTAGCTCTCCTTCATCAAAATCATAAATTAATTTTAAAACTAATTACGAAATTAATGAACGTAACCTTACTGTGTAAAATCCTAGAACATTTCTAAAAGACCTAGAGATCAAACATTACGCTTGACCGTCAAAATTTGCACTTTATCCGCGCGGCTAGGCGAAACGTGGTACTGAGAACTGCAGTACTTGTCAGAATTACTGTATTTTTCTTCTCTAGTGGCCGCGAATACGGTGAAAGCACAGTCTTCCGTGTCATGTGCTTTTATTGTGGTTCACGGTTGGCAGTTATCTAAATAACTGCAGTTAGATAAGAGCCGCATATTCTATTTGCGATGTCTGTGTGTTACGTAGAGGAAATATTGAAGCCTGTTTCGTGTGCGTATACTGATTTAAATAAGTAACACCGAAGACTTATACGTAAGGTTTGAGTTCCAAAGTTATTAAAAGTTCAATGTCGCTTTCAGATGCTGAAA
Source organism: Schistocerca serialis cubense (assembly GCF_023864345.2). Lineage (NCBI taxonomy): Eukaryota > Metazoa > Arthropoda > Insecta > Orthoptera > Acrididae > Schistocerca > Schistocerca serialis. The sequence goes on from NC_064638.1 coordinate 221,660,564, forward strand.
AATGTAGTACTGATAGTGAATGATTATTTCTATTGTGTACAAAACGCCGATTTTGGTAAGAAAAACGTTTTATCATTAAATGGTTATAGTCAGATTACGTTCATCATCATATCCTGTATGCATAAGTTAGCTACTATCGACAGGCAATAATATGTATAACTGTAAAAGTCTTCTTTGGTGACTGTGCTCAGTACCTTGATATCACAAAGCCAAAGGAAGCTGTTTATGGTATGTTAGCATTTATGGCGCATATATTTCCGTAGAAAATGAAATATGGCTGAAACTTTGATATAAATTTTCTTAGTAATTGCCTTTGGGGCACTTTATTAAATGTTAAAAAAAACACTTGCAATAGATAGTAATTATTTTGAAGGGTTGATCTTTTTTTATGTGCTTTGTGACAGCGTGGACTTTGGAGAAAACTGGATGCACCGTATTCTAGGGACATTAGAAATTAGTGTCATAGCAGTTTTCTACTGACCCAAAAAAAAATTGTATTTGTATCGCGTGCGTGTTTGCGTCCTCAGCTCTTTCCCTGTTTCGAAGAGGGGGCTAAGGCTTAAACCCTTCTTGTCTGCATAGCGGCACCCATGTGCAGCTGTTTGAAATCGGGTAGAGATTGCAATGCAAGCGCAGACTGGCGAGGCAAGAAAGGCCGCGGACTTAATAATAAGCGATCAGCCGCGGCAGCGGTGATGTCATGGGGAGTGACGTCACCGCGCGCCTCCGCTGGCCGGCCTCGCGTTGTCCCCGCCGACCTGTGCCTGTCTCTCCCCCCCCCCCCCCCCCCCCCAACCCCCCCGGCCCGTCTAGCCCCGCGCCTGCTGGCTTTGTTGCGGCGGGCACAATGCTACCTGTCGGCCGTCAGGGCAACATCGCGTAGCGGCACGATCCACTCGCACCTCCACATTTCTCTATTCAACAGAACTCATTCCTTCACTACTCACACGTGTCGCACAACTCTCTGAATTCTTCGTCCTCTGTGGTCTGTAGTGACGTGCCCTCTGTGCTTCGTTAGCTGGTCAAGGTACTCCAGCAAGTTCGATCCCGAAAACTCCTTCGTTGCACATGTAGCTTCTTCGAACTGCCCGCAGAGATGTGGTCTCCTGCAGAGTCTTGCGCGTGCCTGCGGCCAAAACCCACGCGTTCATAGCGAGCACGGCGAGAAACTACACGCCTTTTCGCACCACTGCCTGCTTAGACCACGTTCACAGCCAGATGCGAATCAATTCTAGGCACTAGTACACTTGTGTAGTAGTGCTTAAAATAGTCACTTCTGCAATACCAACGGTAAATGATATGTAGCAAACTAATTGCGTTCAGAAACATTCCGAGAGGCGACCAGTGGACTACAAAACGTACATCCTTTACGATTACTACACGGCTTCCAACCGTATTGCACCTAGCTAGGTGGCGCAGTGATCAGCATACTGGACTCTCTTTCGGGAGAACAGCAATTCGAATCTCTATCGGGCCATCCGGCTTTGGGTTTTCTGTGGTTTCCCTAAATCACTAAAGGAAAGCGCTGCATTCGTTCCTTTGAAAAGAACAAGGCCGATTTCCCTCCCCAGTTCAAGCTTGTATTCAGTCTATAATTAATTGCACTTATTTCGTAATCGTTCTCCCTTCTGCTCGCTTTTCTTGTCGGAACCAAATCTGGGTAGTTCAAAAAATGGTTGAAATGGCTCTGAGCACTATGGGATTTAACATCTATGATCATCAGTCCCCTAGAACTTAGAACTACTTAAACCTAACTAACCTAAGGATAGCACACAACACCCAGTCATCACGAGGCAGAGAAAATCCCTGACCCCGCCGGGAATCGAACCCGGGAACCCGGGCGTGGGAAGCGAGAACGCTACCGCACGACCACGAGATGCGGACTCCTGGGTAGTTGTATTCTGTTTAGTGACGCACCAAAAAATCATAGTTGCAGTAATAAATCCATATACAGGGTAGTTAAAATTAACCTTTGCCCAATTGAGAGAGCATCCACGAAAAACAAGTCATCGTAGAGCAACCAAACTTTGAAAATATTTGTAAAGACATACGGAAGAGATGTAACGAGTAAACCTTTCAAAGACACCCATTTTAATTTCCACATGAGATGCTAACATTTGGAATTACGTATCATGTTTACGTTCCAAGTAACTTAATGTGACGACCATCTGCATCCACGACGGCGTGGAAGTTTCTACGGATATAATTTCATAATTGTTCGGTGCACACTTCGAACGATGGACTGTGGAATGTTCAGCTGTCGTGACACAGCTCGTACACTGCTAACACATTGCGTCCAGCATTCTGAGCCATGGCAACAATAATTTCAAAAATTTGTGGCTCAATTGGCTGTCGGCCTCTCCCGGGAGCAGTTCCCAGATCGTCAGTTAATTCGAACTTCCGAAACGTGTCCTTCAACCCCGGTGCGGCAAGAGCACCTCTGTATTCCTGTAATGCGCCAATTCTCAGGAAGAGCAGAAGCGCTATTGTTGTTGTTGTTGCTGCTGCTGCTGTTGTTAGTATTTTAGAAAAGCAGCTTTACAAGTAAATTCCTGCTCACCTTGTCCAGATCCACGTTAACTGTGTGCGGTTGTAATGCAAACTGATGTTTACGTTTCAACACTACGCTGCCTTGCCAATACCGGCGCCTAACAACATATCGTACTACTGACAATGTAGATCCTGCAGCACACATTCTGAACATCATTCAAATATAGTTGGGTACCCTCCTGTAAACAGTGTTCTGTCTGTGCTGGTTCAAGTATGAAAGTTGAATTGTAACCACCCTATACTCTTACAGCATTCAGTAACAATTCCTATATAAAATACGGTTCAAATTACAATAATAATACGGAGATTAACAGATCTATTGTTCGTTTTTGCACCCTGTTTGATGCTTAAGCTGTTGTTATTGTTGCGGTCTTCAGTCGAAAAACTGGTTTGATGCAGCTCTCAATGCTAATCTATCCTGTGCAAGCCTCTTCATCTCCGAATAACTACTGCAACCTACATGCTTTTGAATCTGCGTATTGTACCGATTCAATTCAATACCTCCTCGTTAGTTATGTGATCTACCCATTTAATCTTCAGCGTTTTTCTGCAGCACCGCATTTCAAAAGCTTCTATTCTCTTCTTGACTAAACTGTTTATCGTCCATGTTTCACTTCCATACATGGCTACACTCCACTTCCTGACGCCGGCAGGGGTGGCCGAGCGGTTCTAGGCGCCACAGTCTGGAACCGCGCGACCGCTACGGTCGCAGGTTCGAATCCTGCCTCGGGCATGTCTGTGTGTGATGTCCTTAGGTTAGTTAGGTTTAAGTAGTTCTGAGTTCTAGGGGACTGATGACCTCTGAAGTTCAGTCCCATAGTGCTCAGAGCCATTTGAACCACTTCCTGACACTTAAATCTATACTCGATGTTAACAAATTTCTCTTCTTCAGAAACGCTTTCCTTGCCATTGCCAGTCTACATTTGATATCCTCTCTACTTCGACCATCATCAGTTATTTTGCTTCCCAAATAGCAAAACTCTTAAAGCATTAAGAGTTTCATTTCCTAATCTAATCCCCTCTACATCACCTGGTTTTATTCGACTACGTTCCATTACCGTGTCCTTGCTTTTGTTGATGTTCATTTTATATCCCCCTTCCAAGATATTGTCCATTCCGTTCAACTGCTCTTTCAAGTACTTTGCTGTCTCTGACAGAATTACAGTGTCGTCGGCAAACCTCAGAGTTTTTATTTCTTCTCCCTGGCGTTTAAATCCTATACCAAGTTTTTCTTTGGTTTCCTTTACTGCTTGCTCAGTATACAGATTGGATAACATCGGGGATAGGCTACAACCCTGTTGCACTCCCTTCGCAACCACTGCTTCTCTTTCGTGCCGCTCGAATCTTGTAATTGCCATCTTGTTTTTTATAAAGACTGTAAATAGCGTTTCAAGAAGAGATTTCCAGTCAATATTATCAAAAGATTTCTCTAAGTCTACAATGCTTTAAGCGTAGGTTTGCCTTTCCTTAAACTATCTTCTAAGATAAATCGTAGTGTATGTATTGCCTCGCGTGTTCCAACACTTCTACAGAATCCAAATTGATCTTCCCCAAGGTCGGCTTCTACCAGTTTTTTCATTCTTCTGTAAAGGATTCGTGTTAGTATTTTGCAACTGTGACTTACTAACTTCTAGTTCGGTAATTTTGTCACCTGTCAGCATTTCCTTTCTTTGGAAATGGGATTGTTATATTCTTCTTAAAGTCTGACGGTATTTCGCCTGTCTCATACGTCTTACTCATCAGATGGAAGAGTTTTGTCATGGCTGGCTCTCCCAAGGGTATTAGTAACTGTAACGGAATGTCGTCTACTCCAGGGCCTTGTTTCGACTTAAGTCTTTCAGTGCTTTGTCAGATTCTTCACGCAGTATCATATCTTCCTTCTTATATTCCTCCACGTCCTCTTCAATTTCCTTAACACTGCCCGCAAGTATATCTCTTGTATAGCCCTTCTGTATACTATTTCCACCTTTCTGCTTTCCCTGCTTTAATTAGGACTGGTTTTCCACCTCAGCTGTTGATATTCATACAGGTGGTTCTATTTTCTGGAAAGGTCTCTTTAATTTCCTGTAGGCAGTGTCTGTTTTACCTGTAGTGATATATTCTTCTACATCTTTACATATGTCCTGTAACCATTCCTGCGATTTTGCACTTACTCTCGATCTCATGTTTTAGACGTTTGTATTCACTTTCGCCTGCTTCATTTATTGCATTTTTGTATTTTCTCCTTTTCTCTATGAAACTGAACGTCGTGTTATCGAAGGATTTTTACTAGCCCTCGTCCTTTTACCCACTTGAAGCTCTGGTGTCTTCAGTATTTCGTATCTCAAAGATACCCATTCTTCTTCTATGGTATTACCTCTGGTTCTTTCAGTTTATCCACGTCCCATCTCTTTAAATTCCTACCGCTTTTTCTTGCAGTTTTTTCAGTTTTAATCTGCATTTCTTAACAACTGAATTGTAGTCAGAGTATATATCTGTCCCTGGAAATGTCCTACGATTTAGAACCTGGTTCCTAAGTCTCTGACCATTATATAATCAATCTGAAACCTTCTGGCGTTTCCAAGTGTCTCCCACGTTTACAGCCTTCTCTCATGGTTCTCAAACCAAGTGTTGGCTTTGATATGCTGTGTGCAAAATTCTACCAGGCGGCTTCCTCTTTGATTCCTTTCTCCCAGTCCATATTTCCCTAATACTGTTCCTCTTCTTCCTTTTCCTGTCCAGTCTCCACGACTAATACATTTTCAGCTGCGTTAACCATCTGAATAATTTATTTTATCTAAATCATACATTTCCTCAATCTCCTCCTTATCTGCATACATGAATTGTGCTTAAAACTGCAGGGATTATCGAAAAGCCAGCCGAAGTGGCCGTGCGGTTAAAGGCGCTGCAGTCTGGAACCGCAAGACCGCTACGGTCGCAGGTTCGAATCCTGCCTCGGGCATGGATGTTTGTGATGTCCTTAGGTTAGTTAGGTTTAACTAGTTCTAAGTTCTAGGGGACTAATGACCTCAGCAGTTGAGTCCCATAGTGCTCAGAGCCATTTGAGATTATCGAAAGCACATTAAAGGAAAAGAAGAAATACGACGCAGGAAAAGAGGTTTCGTGTTAGTAAATGACGTTCTGCTGCTGCTTCACTTAGGTAGTAATTGGTTAATAATGCGTTGCCCGTGTTAAAAGTCTCGAGAGCACATCAAGAGATCAGAAAATTAATATGCTGTTATTGGATAATTCTTTCATGATCGACTTCCATATTAAACAATTTCGTTTTTGGACAGGCAAAATATATAACGATAGTGAATATAAACTCGTTACATTGCACCAATATAAAGTGTATTACCACAAATATGTGCAGCTGAAAAATGTACAAAATAATAATTATTTTATTTAATTTGAAGAAAATCAACGAACCAAAAGCTAATGCGAGAGGGGACGTTAGAGGCAACACCGGCAAGTATATTCGTGATGGAACTTACTCGGGAATGTAACCGTATGACATGCTCCGTTCTGTATGTGAATTATTTAGAAAGCGATGGAATTAAAATGTTGTGGCCTGTGAACGATAACATTGTCAAAACAATACAATACAGAAACAGAAGTTATCTGAGTGACCTCTATACAGTAACTGGCATGTGCAGTGTTCACGGCAATAGAACAAGAATATGTGTAACTGTACCTGGTAGTATTTGTAGTTTTTCGGCTAATTTTTTTCTTTCACCAGAAGTTGTGGTGGTTAATGGATACATTGTAGACAAATCAGGATCATACAGAGAGCCGGCCGGGGTGACCGAGCGGTTCTAGACGCTACAGTCCGTAACCGCGTAACCGCTACGGTCGCAGGTTCGAATCCTGCCTCGGGCATGGATGTGTGTGCTGTCCTTAGGTTAGTTAGTTCTAAGTTCTAGGGGACTGATGACCTCAGATGTTAAGTCCCATAGTGCTCAAGAGCCATTTGAACTTTCATACAGAGTCGACGGTACATTTGATGTCATTACGTTAACCATACATTCTTGTTTTATTGCCATGACTGATATCCATGGACGTTGCTATGTGGACATCAATCATATAATAAGTTATGTTTCTGTACTGTTAAGTTGTGACTGCGTTATCGTTGACAGGACAGGGGAGGTTTGGTTTGATCGGTTTCTTTGTAGTCCACGTAATAAGTGTGTTGGGTGCACAAATATACTTACCTGTGTTGCTCTTAACCGCCTGCTCTACCTTTTCGTGATATTTTGGTTCGTTCATTTCCTTAAAATTAAAAGTAAATGGTTATTATTTTGCAGATTCATTGACTACACGTATTTGTGATTACAGTTTGTATGCTGCTACATTGCAATGAGTTTATATTCACTATTGTGATATGTTCTGTTTATAACACGTCTGAAAATGAAACTATGTAATTGCAAAATCGATCGTTTGAATTAAATACCATTAATTTAAAAAAAAAAAAAAACAACTGAAAGGAACTTCGAATGACAATATAACACACACACACACACACACACACACACACACACACACACACACAAACAGTCGTTAGTATTACTGAACGCTTGTACCCACACTCGAGATTTAGTGAGTCGCCATCACCGAAGAAAGGCGCGTGTGGCAAGAAGTAGTAGTAGCGCTGTGTTGGGAGCGCAGGTAGCCGGCCTGAAGAGCGGGGAGGAGGGAAGCGACGGGCCAGCAGCGTTCCCTTTGATGAGAGTGGGCAGCCGGGCTCGTAATGCAATAAGCCGGGGCCTGAGGGAGCCTCCTGTGGCCTCCGCTGTCCGCGTTTCCTCCGCCAAGATTACTCCCGGCTGCTCGTCTGCGGCGGAGGCCCGCAGCCGGCTAACCGGAGGAAACTTGCTGGCCCAGAAGTAGGGTAGGCGCAGTCGGGATATGGTGACGCACGGTGGTTGCCAGGGACGAGTCACGTGGGTGATGGCATACATCCTGCGGATGCGGACGGACTGGTGTTCCCGCCGCCGTTGCTGATACTGCCCGTCGGCGGCTTCCCAGACTGCGTGGCGCGCCGCGCCGGCCAGATTCACCTACTAGTCGTCATCTATGATGACCGGCATTACTGTCGTTCATGTAGGCTGAAATTTGACGCGTTCATGCCCAGGTTCAGCTTTCCCAGTGATGGTAACATGGTACGCAATTCTGAACCTTTTTGCACGTTTCATATCTGACACATCCTTCCATTTGTAAGTTTATCTTTTTGCATATTGGTGTCTTAGTAAATACGGATTTATCCAGACGTGCAACGGATGTGCCGCACTTAATATGGACTTTGATTAGCAGAAGGTAACTATAGTACTTTATTCTACTTATATTTTATTCGATTCTAAGGAAATTGAATGTAAGCTTCGAAAATGGTTCAAATGGCCCTGAGCATTATGAAACTTAACATCTGAGGTCATGAGTCCCCTAGAACTCAGAACTACTTAAACCTAACTAACCTAAGGACATCACACACATCCATGCCCGAGGCAGGATTCGAACCTGCGACCGTAGCGGTCCCGTGGTTCCAGACTGAAGCGCCTAGGACCGCTGTAATCTTCATTCTGGACCCAATTTGTTTGTAATTTCAGCATCCTGCAAATGGAACTGACACTGGAATGAGATTTTCACTCTGCAGCGGAGTGTGCGCTGATATGAAACTTCCTGTGTGCCGGACCGAGACTAGAACTCGGGACCTTCTGCAAGGTTCGCAGGAGAGCTTCTGTAAACTACTGGCAGTAGTAAAGCTGTGAGGACGGGCCGTGAGTCGTGCTTGAGTAGCTCAGTTGGTAGAGCACTTGCCCGCGAAAGGCTAAGGTCCCGAGTTCGAGTCTCGGTCCGGCACACAGTTTTAATCTGCCAGGAAGTTTCATATCGGAACTGACGCTTCTAACGTCTTTCTTAAGTTTCTTTCGATTTGCTTGGATGTGAACATCGATTTACTGGATGTTAATTGCAAAATGTTTGTTTCGGCCACCATTCTTCAACGACTCGAGCAATCTCCAGCTCGTAATTCATACAAAAACTCTCGACACAGTGATCACCAAAGATGGCGTACTAATCAGTGATATAGCGCGTGGACACTAACGGAAAAAAATGATGCACCATCAAGAAATAGGCTTCACTCAAAAGGTTGCTGAAAAATTGAACCATTATTTGGGGGCCTTATTTTCATTCGGTAAATACCTTTTAAAGTTGCCGGCCAGTGTGGCCGTGCGGTTCCAGTCGCTTCAGTTTGGAACTGCGTGACCGCTACGGTCGCAGGTTCGATCCTGCCTCGGGCATGGATGTGTGTGATGTCCTTAGGTTGGTTACGTTTAAGTAGTTCTACGTTCTAGGGGACTGATGACCTCAGATGTTGAGTCCCATAGTGCTCAGAGCCATTTGAACCTTTTAAAGTTACAAACAGGCGTGATGATTCTTTCAGCTGCTCGAAATAGCGATAGCTAGCGGGTATTCAGGTGACACCTTAAATTCATACACTGTCGGGAAAAAAACCTGCAACAGGAAGTAGTAGTTACGCGACATACCTGAAGTCGGTATGGGTGCTTGTAAATGTGATATACGATGTCTATTCAAATTTCAAGCCATTCGCATAAGAGTGACGCTAGTAGTGTCACTATGAGGTTGCAAATCAGGATGGAGGTCTGTTGTGTTTTTTGATGAAAGCTGATTCTACCTCTGTGCCAGTGATGGTCGTTGTGTTGGTTAGGAGAAGGCCAGTTGAGAGCCTGCAACCAACCTGTCTGCCTACTGGACACCTGTAGCAGGAGCAATCTCTTGGTGACCCCAAGCACACTTATTACAAATGCCTTTGCCAATCTGGTTATTCGACGTATTGTGCTACCATTCATGAACGGCAATGCAGTGGGTGTTTTCCAATAGGAAAACGCTCGACCACATGACACTGTTCGAAGCCAAATGCTCTACAGCGTGTCGACATGGTGCATTGGCCTGTTCGATCACCAGATCTGTCTCCAGTCGCCCACGTATGGGATGTCATAGAAGGACAAATCTAACGTCATCCACAAACAGCATTACCCGTCGCTGTGTTGAGCAATCAAGTGCAACAGGCATGGAACTCTGTCCAACAAAACGTGTACGACACAAAGCATGCATATTTGAATGCTTGCATTCAATATTCTGGCGGCTACATCGGTTATTAGTATAACACCATTTGACATTTGCAGTGGCTCATCTCGCACTTACGGTAACCTGTGATCTTGCAATATTAATGACTGACATAAACTACATACGGCATACAGATATATTCTCGAAATTTCATTATTCTACATTATTTTTTGTTATCGCGATCTTTTCAGTCACTGTATATTAGATCGAGTGTAAAAAGTTTTTTTAAGTGGTTTGAACATAGTTTACGTATGCGAACAACATATGTTTAACTGCACATAAATAAATCTGTAATAAATTTTTGAGACGCAATAACAGTATATTGTGATCACAATTATTGTCAAAGTTTCACTTCCATGCAAGGCTGCACTCCGGACAAATACCCTCACAAAAGATTTCCCAACACTAAAATCAGTATTCAGTGTTCACAAATTTCTCTTCTTCAGAAAAGCTTTCCTTGCCATTGCTAGTGTATATTTTATAATCTCTCTCCTTCGGCCATCATCGGTTATTTTGCTGCCCAAGTAGCAAAATTCATGTGCTACTTTCATTGTCGCGGTTGCTAATCTAATCCCCTCAGCATCGCCTGATTTAATTGACTACATTCCATTCCCCTTACTAATATTCACCGTAATCCTCCTTTCAAGACACTGTCTATTCCGTTCAGCTGCTCTTCCAAGACCTTTGCTGTCGCTGACAGAACTATGTCATCGACAAAATTTTCAAGTTTTTTCTCTTCTGCGTCAATTAACATTAAAACCTTGAATAAATCAACGAGAACAACCAGTTCGACCGAAGTTAGACTGTACAGGACACTTAAAAAAGGCGTTAATTTACGGTTGTTTTAATCAGTGTCGTAGTCAGAAGTAACAATATGGAAAGCATATTTCCCCCCGTTTGATTTTCCAACACAGGGAGGGGTAGAACATACAGGGTTACTCATAAGTACCTCTGCGGTTTCAGGAGAAGGTTGCACAAAAAGCACAAGGCATAAAGAAAACAGAAATACTTCATTGGATAGAGTATAGCTTAAGTTTTGCAACTCGTGTTACAGGTGCACAATATGGGCTTCGTTTGTGGTGTGGCAAACGGGTCATTCCACACCAAGTGGTCTAAAACTGAAAAAAGTTCCCACCATCATGGTCTCCAATTTTCGTCAAATTTTAACTGTAGCTTTAGTCAAGTGTTGAAGTAAGTTTCCCAAGATTTCAGGCCTCTAGCTGCAATAGCTGCTGATCTAGACCCCCTTGTCTGAAGTGTACTTAGTCCGTGTGCATGCAACATAAAAAAAATGTCATATTTGGAGTCTAATAAAATCGAAACTAATTCATAAGAATGGTTAGTAAGATGCGACCCTGTACAGTTTTTTTTGCTGATTCCAACGAAATTATGTATAACATTACTCATGCAAACCCCGGTCAAATAACTCGACTCAAAGTATACTTCAAAATTTGTCGTGACACAACGCGACAAATTTTGACCAATATTAAGACTGCAATGATTTCCTTGCAGTTGAAGATATGGACTTGAACTTTTGGCCAAGCTTCATGCTTGTGCTAGACATAATGCAGCCGGATTTGCAATGATCCAGGCCATATGGTCGCCCTGCAGTATCTCTTCAAATTAGGCAGTGTCAGCACAAACGGTAAAATTTACCAAAGTTTCAAGCCAATTACTAAAAAATAGTTGGCCTGAATCTGCTTGTGAATAGTATCACCTAAAAGAGAAACTCTTGCTCTACAAGACTGACATTTGTTTTTTTTGCAACGCGACCATTAAGTACTCATTAACTCACATCAAAGTTGTTATATTTTGTATGCGCGATGCACTAATTTTTCTTCATTTCTAGGAATTTGAATCTTAATAGTCGCTTAGAATTACTGATATAATTGGATATTTCATTCGTGTTTTATTCAGTGATTGGCCAGTGAGAGATGTCAGAAGTTAATGAAGAAGAAGAATCGTTGGCCCCCTGTTCAATTGGAAAAGATGCTGCTGCATCGAAGTGCCATGTTATCTTCTATGCTAAGAAGACTGGATTCAAAGCGTTTAGTGATTTCACAGAATGTGACCAGAAATTGCTTGTTTCGCGTTCAGAAGCCAAACTTGACGAAAATTCCATCATTTGCTTCCACCATGAAGCCCTCTTCCTACATGAATATCAAGCGATGCAAAAGAAATGTTGCAATCCATTCAAGAAGAGGAATCACAATGTAAAAGCTGGACTTAGACTGCTTGATAATGAAACAGCTGCCAAACTTTGCCTGTTAAAGAAAAAAGAAGTGATTGATATAAAACCTGGTCAGAAGCTTTGCCCTCGCTGCATGTCGGCACTGAACCAAAAGCTAGAAGATTCATCATCACTATCAACCCAATCTGAACAAGATTTCACAACGGATGAAACTGAACCAGCCATCAACAAAAGTTTATCATTTATTGGTGCTTCACCATTGAAAAGAAGACAACTAAGTAAAAGAGATAAGCAAAGCTATGCAAAAAGAAAGATCTTGGATGCACAAAGTTTAATTGGGAATCAAATTGCTGCTGCTGTAGGAATCAATTACGATGAACAGCCAAGTTCAAGTAAAAGTCGCCCATGCAATAATTGTGCAGATCTTGATAATCTTATAGAAGAGTTGAAAGAAAAATGTAAAGTGTCAAATCGTAGGACAAAAGTTCAAATATTGACCTTGGTTCCAAGAAGCTGGACAATTAAAGATACGACAACAGCATTTAATGTATCAGAAAGAATGGTAAAGCAAGCGAGAAAACTGAAGAATGAGCAAGGTGTTCTAGCTTTTCCAGCAAATCGGCAAGGAAGGAAGCTTTCAGATGAAGTTGTTCAGAAAGTACATGACTTTTTTCAAGATGACGAATTCAGCAGACTTTGTCCAGGGAAGAAAGACTGTGTGCCTGTGAGAATTTCAGGAACAAAGGTGTACAAGCAAAAGCGGTTGTTGCTTTGCAATTTGAAGGAAATGTACGTGTCTTATCAGAAGCAAAATGGACCAGAAATTGGCTTCTCAAAGTTTTGCGAGCTTAGACCAAAATGGTGTGTTACAGTTGGCTCTGCTGGAATGCACTCAGTTTGTGTCTGTACAATACACCAAAATGTCAAGCTTATGCTCACTGGTGCATCAATCAATGAAGACTACAAGGAAATTCTTAGCAAAGCTGTTTGCAGCTTGGAAAACAAGGATTGTATGCTTCATCGTTGTGAAAACTGCCCTGGTCCAGAAGGTGTAGAAGCAGTTATTGCAACATATTTTGAAGATAATGACCCTGAAGAACTGATTGAGTACAAACAATGGATTCATACCGACAGGGATACTTTAGAAACAAAGCAGCTTTCAACAGAAGAGTATGTTGAAGATATTGCAGCAAAAATTTGGAACCTGTCTTGTCATCACTACATTGCCAAGCATCAAAGCCAGCACCTGAAAGCTCTCAAAACTGATTTGAAAGAAGGCGAATTCATAATACTAATGGATTTTGCTGAAAACTATTCATTTATTGTTCAAGATGCAGTGCAAGGCTTTCACTGGGAAAACAGTCAAGCAACAGTTCATCCATTTGTAGTCTACTACTGTGAAAACTAAGAGGTGCAATGTGTGAATCTTTGTGTTATTAGTGACTGCCTTCGACACGATACAATTACTGTCCATGTTTACATTGGAAAAGTAATCAATTACCTGAAGATGCAATTTTCCAAAATAAGCCACATCCACTACTTCAGTGATGGTTCAGCTGCACAATATAAGAATTTCAAGAATTTTCTCAACTTATGCTATCACAAAGAAGATTTTGAAATAACAGCAGAATGGAATTTCTTTGGAACAAGCCATGGAAAGTCGCCTTGTGATGGCATTGGAGGCACAACAAAACGGTTGGCAGCAAGAGCAAGTTTGCAACGTCCATATGAAAACCAGATTCTAACACCCAAAGATCTTTTCAACTTCTGCAATGATAATATCAATGGAATCAAATTCTTTTTCATCAGCAAAGAGGAAGTTGAAGAAGAAAAAGCTTCTCAAGAAGAAAGATTCCTGCAAGGGCACACTCTAGCTGGCACAAGAGAAAACCACCATTTTTTGCCCATTGATATGACGACAATTAAGGTCAGTAGAGTTTCTAATGATGCGACATCTTTTTTGGCCAAAATTAGTGCTGCTGAAGTAGTAGTTCAAGTCATGGATCTTCAGCCTGGGCAGTATGTTGCTTGCATTTATGAAAAGAAATGGTGGATTGGAAACATCGTTGAAATCTCAGTCGAACAGAAAGATGCTTTCATAAGCTTTATGCATCCTCATGGTCCTGCAAGTTCATTTTATTGGCCCTTAAGACGTGATACTTGCTGGATTCCAGAACAACTTATCATTGGTGTTATTCCAGCTCCATCAGTGACATCATCTGGTCGGCAATACAGTTTTCCTGAAAGCATTCTCTTGCAAATCAACGATGCTTCCAGAATGATGAAGTAACTGAGGAAGACAGGCTTGGGAACCTGCATAAAGAAACCCACAATCAGGCTTGGGATCCTGTGGTAAAGACACCCTGTAATCAGGCTTGGGAACCTGCAGTAAAGATACCCACCCGTGGCTGTTACTGCATGGCTATCGGGCGTGGCCCCTATGGCGATGGGGATGCTGGTTTTATTGTGATAACCAGTAATGGCTCAGCCATCATGGACCAACGCAGGGCACTGCGCACACAAAATATAAGATACTCTGACCTGAGTAAATAAGCACTTAATGGAAGCGTTGCAAAAGAAAAATATATCCATCTCGTAGAGCAAGAGTTTCTCTTTCAGATGATACTATTCACAATTAAATCCAGGCTGACTATTTTGTAGTAATGGGCTTTGAACTTTGGTAAATAAAGCCATTTGCGCTGACACTGCCAAATTTGAAGAGATTTTGCAAGGCGACTATAAAGCCTGGGTAGTTGGAAATCCAGCTGTATTATGTCCAGCACAAAGATAAGACTTGGTAAAAAGTTCAAGTCCATATCTTTATCTGCAAGGAAATTATTGCAGTCTGAATATTGGTCAAAATTTGTCGCATTAAGTCACGACAGAATTAGGGGTACACTTTGAGTCGACTTGTTTGACCGGATTTTGCATCAGTAATCTTATAATTAATTTCGTTTGAATCAGCACAAAAAACTGTACAGGGTCTCATCTTACTAACCATTCTTATGAATTGGTTTCAATTTTATGAGACCCCAAAAATGGCATTTTGTCTGATGTCGCGCGCATGCGAACTTACTACCCTTCAGACAAGGGGGTGTAGATCAGCAAGTATTGCAGCTAGAGGCTTGAAATCTTGAGAAACTTAATTTAGCACTTGACTAGTGCTACAGATAAAATTTGAAGAAAATTGGAGACATGATGGTGGGAAGGTTTAGACCACTTGGCATGGAATGACCCAAACGTCAGTAAGCACGGCAATTCATTGACACGATGTGTCCGGGAAGGCGCGACGGCAGCCTGCATTGCAAATCTGGTAACTGGGTTGCCTATCTGCAGGTGCAAACAAATTCGATGTGACAATACGGAGAAGAGAGTTACCGGTCAGTCTTAGAGTGCACATTCTAAAGGTGCAGTCTGTGCTTGTAAGAAATCTGCAAACCATTGGGAGGCGTCTCTGTACCACAGGAAATTGGTATATAGCAATAAAATGCAGCAAGTTCTCACTGGTTCTCTGGTATCCTATTGTAGGATACACAGGTCCCGACGGTAATAAAAGGGTTAAGATGAAAATTCACACTAGACAGAGAAACTGGATGTACGGGCTCAAATTTCATTCGCTGTAGAAGTTAATGATACGTTATAAACTATGCTCTCAGGGGACATTCCAACCTATTTTTTTCTACTGTTTAGTATAACCTTAATCCCATCCCTAGCATTTCACATATAACTAGTAATAAAATAAAACTAAGATTTTTTTCCTCCTACCCAGTAGTTAACCAGAATAAATGATTTTAGTCTAGATTTCAATTTTCTTAACTACCTGTTAGTTTATGTCCAAAAGTTTAGTGGTTATATATGGAGCTTCCTGTTGAGCTGCTGACAGCTGTATTAATGAGTAATGAAGGCGATTTTTCGTTGTATTTTAACTGTGGACATTGCTATTCTTCTCCAATTCTGACATTATTTACTAGTGCTACGGAGGCATGAGTACTTGGTCAGCAGTTTCACTATTACGGATTATTTATGGCGAAGAAGCACAGCTTAGAAAACTACAGTGCCCTTCTTGAAATGTTCGTATTGAATATACTACGCTCTTGCTTTCTTCGCACCTACGAACCGGCACATCCAGCCCTTTAAGGGAGTGCGTACGCTTTAACCTAGAATCTCAACCACAATGCGTCCCTGGATGTTTCAAATGAACGAAATGTTTCCAAAGACAAAAGTCACAAAGTACCAGCAATATCCTGGGAAAAACTGGGCGTCGCATTCGAAATTTTTGGACTTTTATACGTGTACGAGCCTTTTTGCAACATCCTCTGCACGCATATAATTAGTGTCATTAGCTGTGAGGACACTACTGAGTCACTGGTGCCGCAGTGTTTCCGTTCATTGTCGTCGTAATTGCTGCCAGTTCCATTTCCGCCTTGCATCGCGGACTTGTAGGGGCAAAATATTACCACGAATGCATTAGGACGGCATTCAAAAACTCATATGTTCGACCTTCGTGCATAGAAATATATACAGTCTTTGAGAGCTATTTTATTGGTCTAATGTTTATACAATATGGGATGTATAGGTATGACTTTACCGGAGCGGTTATACGGTGTTCACATTATACCAGCATTGGAAAGATAATCAGTTTGATATTGGCCTATCTTTGAAATTTCTTCTCAGATTATATATGAGCTAACCGGGCACTACTCACGACCCACCTTCTGTCAAATCTGTCAGTACCTGTCTCTCGCTATATAAACTTAAAATGAGCTCCACTTTCATACTCCGCTGGACTGGAATTCCCGGTAGAAAGGACATCGCAGAGACACGGCTTAGCCACAGACAGTGCGGAGGGGGGGATTCACTCTACAGTAGTGTACCCTCCCTGCACACAGTTTTAATCTCTAATGAAGTTTCCAAACAACACACATTTCGCTGCAGAATGATAGATTCATGCGTGAGAAACAATAAAACAGTTCTCCATATCACAAATACAGAGAGACCAGAGCGTACTCCAGCACAATGGAGAGACCGAAGAGGGCCCAGTATCTACCGCTGTGCCTGTATCACATACATATTTCGACTCATATATGTGGAAAACCATCAAACATGTTTATTCACAAAGACTAGTTACACTGGAGGCGTTCTGGTAAAGCTAAAAAACGTCGTTTGCTTCCATCGCACCAGAGAGACAGACAGACAGGCAGCTATAATTAGCACATCAATTCGGCAGCATGGGAACTATTTAACTGGTGGTAATGGTCTCATCGAGGACGTACAGCGTTTCAGCAACGACGCAAGATTGATACTCGCATTTCATTGTTTAAAAGATATTGCCTGAATGGGTGTATACGATGTTTGTTGAATTAATCTTGAATATCGTACAAAATGTTAAAACAGTCCACATCTACAAGCAACAGCCCGTAAGACACCTAAACTAAATTCTTCGTGGTTTTGTTTGAAATCTATTATCACGTGGCTGTCCCAGAAAGAACTCGTAGGTGCAAGGTACCACCGGCAGTGCACCGGTGTGTACGTAGCCGCTCCACACATGTGGGGTGGGGGGCAGCTTTTCTGTGCCGTCAGCTGCCTGTGGCACACACATGGCGGCTAACTTCTCTGGTATTTGTCGGAGCGGCCGCAATGCAAATTTCTGGCCAGCAGGGCGCATCTGCGGAGATTCGGCACGAATTTATGCATGAGTAACGATCAGTGAGCGCCAAATATTTTTTAAAATTAAAAGACTGTAACTGTGCTCTTTTCTTCCCTTAAAAAAAAAAAGCATGTTGGGGCACAGAAGTGTGTTTCTGTTTAGAGCGAAGTGGGACATCGGTTTTCATGGGGTTATGCGTTCAGGATCAGAATTTCTACCTGAGATTTTACACGCTCACAGCTGGTGATGAGCTGGAACTATGCCGATTAAATATTTCCCTCTCGTGGCTGCATTTTCCGCACTAGGAATGGTGTGATAGTCATAAGAAATCTTAAAGTTTTCATTAGACTTCTGTTGTCTCTGTTTGTATACAGTATGCCTAAAACCTTTGTGATTAAAATTATGTATATAATAGATGACTGGAAACTGTGTTTTGAGAAAAAGGACCAGTGATCAAAAATACTATTTTATTGATGACTAGCTGACAAACCTATTATTGCTCGCGTTTTTGTTTTGTCAGTTTTCTGTTAGAAACGAAAACAAAAAAGAACTGTTTTGTAGTGAAATATCGAAAAAAATCATTTCCATGTATTCATGAAAACATAACATCTTTGAAATTACGGAAAAAAAGACCCCCGCAATGTACGTATGTTAAGAAGCATGACTCCCTACAGTGTCTGTACGCGGGGCGCAACTTTTTCCGGTGTCTACAACGTCTCTTTTGCAAGCTGTGTAGACGACTACTGTTCTAGCTTACAGCCGTTCGCGCTTCGCAATTGTAAGCTGTCAAAATGGATGCCAGGTGTCAGGGGTTTCCCTTAAGTTGAATGGACTGTAGAAGTGTGTCAGTAGTAAAGAATAAATGTATTGAGATTTCATGCATGATGCGGTGGGGTTTATGACGTCATATCTCTTGAACTATGTTATCGCACGATGATATACTGTATGTGTTTAGGTACATTCAACAGCATATGTGGATTTTGTCAGCGAAATACGTTGCGAATACAGATAGTAGCATAGAGGTAGTACATTTAAACGCCATGCATGACGCGGCAGTTTTTCACGCATCTCATTATTTATGACGTCATAACTCCACAACTGTAATAAGTAGGTGGTTTTTACCCCCACAGCAGTTGTTGCGTGACAGTAAGGGATATATGTACCAAGTTTGGTTGAAATCGATCCATTCGTTTAGGAAGAGATGTGGAAGAAGACACACACGCTGCGGCAACCTCAAAAAGAGAGAAACAGATATGTATACGTGCGTATGATAAACCTCTTTCCTCCAAAATTTCTCTCGTTCATACCTTCTTCGTATTACCACAGGTGGCGTCTCACTGATCTCATTTGTATTAAAATAGCGGTATACGCGAGGCACCTATTTGCTTCCACCACTTTGAGTGGAATGCAGAAGTTCTAATAAATGTTCACCAACCTGCAGTCTTCTGTAGTAGTTGTCTCCTGCGCAGGCTGTGATAAACTCTGCGAGGAACAAATATTTCAGAAATAATTAAATCCCAATTAATTTGTTTATACGGGACGCCACTCGCTTTTTATTAGCAGAACACGAGAAACTGCTAATTGTATTATACTGTATGGAACTGGGGACCTAGAAACGACGGGGAGGCTTCGTCTCCGCCGTAGCCCGCAGTGGTACACAACCCCACAACAGGCTACAGCAGTCCAACAATCCACTCAACCCACCGCCAAACTTCCTGGACGCTATTTTTCTGGGCGTCGAGTCGAACGACTCTAGTTTTCTCCACACTGTCTCTACGTTTGATTTAGTTGCCTTCGTCATGTGGCTGTTTTCTTAGAGTAGGACCATTGATCGCAACGTAAAACGCAAACGACTATGTCAATCGTCGAAATATTATACAGAAAACTGGAATCACTAGTCCAACTGGGTACTTTATCCTCTACCAGTCACGATCGGGAAAGAGAATCCATAGTGCAAGTTTAATTTAATGCTAACATTTTATTGGTGAGATTGGTGTTAGTTGTCTTTTTTTGCGTCGGATGTGTGTTGTTCGTTATATGAAATTTATATGATGTTGGTGTAAGTAGGTTTATTGTGTCTGATAGTTTCCTTTTTGTGCTTTTCAGGTGACATCACTCAGAAGGGCTATGAAAAGAAGCGGACGCGACTGCTTGCTCCCTATGTCCCCAAACAGTCTCAGGGTGAGTTTCCTAACATATAAAACTGGAATAACACTAATTATCGCCTTATTGTATGAATGGTGTGTCCCTTGTTTCCGTGTCTCGCTGAAATTGACTTCCATTTTATATTGCCCGTTGAAACGTTTCGTACAATTACACATTAAACCTGCCGTGTGATGTGCTAGGAGATGATTTTCTTGTTCATACTATCAGTATTCACGATAGTATACTTAATAGTTATGATCAATATTTGCTGTTCATAGTGATACGAAAAAGACACTACAACCAGAAAATTTCTAGTGAGTTTTAACAATTACTGTTTGCGTCTACTCTAGTATGGTAGCTGATGGGAATAGCTGAATTGATAAAATCAAACCATATCGACCGGGGTTGATTGCTTTCTGGCCGCTGACAACGTTTGCTAGCAGACCATACTGTTTTAGAGCAACTGTTTCGATGAAACAGAAATAGCTAATGATAGCTGAAATGCTGTGTGTAATTGAGTTCGATATCATATTCTTTACTGACATGTCAGGCATATTAAACTCCGCCTCGTCTGCAAGTTAGAGTTGATAAATAGCGGAAAGTATTTTATCACAGCTCAGTATACTTCGATTTTTCGCGTATAGTAAATGTTCTCAAATCCAACACGCACTTCTAGTAGAACAATTGTTGCAAGTGACACATAATATGTTGGAGATAGCTAGAGATTCTTCGCTCGGAGACTGTGACTTTTCTGCTGCTTCTGTTGTGCTCTCCATTCCGAAGACTGGTTTGAGGCAACTCTCCATGTTACTCTATTCTCTTCGTTTCTGCTTAACTACCGTAGCCTACATGCGTTTGAACTTGCTTGCTGTATTTAAGCCTGGTCTCCCTCTACAATTTTTATTCGCCCACCCCTATCTCTTCTCCCCCCCCCTATCTCTTCTCCCCCCCCCTCTCTCTCTCTCTCTCTCTCTCTCTCTCTCTCTCTCTCTCTCTCTCTCTCACACACACACACACACACACACACACACACACACACACACACACACACACACACAAAGCACGATCCCTGCTTTTATTCAAGTTATGCTATTCGTCAAGTCGATCCAGGACCTCTTCCATTTGTTATTCGATGTCACCAACTAATATTCAGCCTTCTTATATAGCACCACATGTCAAAATCTTCTATTCTCTTCTTGTTTGAATTGCCTTTCGCCCACGATTCGCTTCTTTACAAGACAAATATCTTCGCTAAAGGCTTCCTGACACACAAATTTATATTCGACGTTAACGAATTTTCCTTCTTCAGATGCATTTTTCTGGCCACTGTCATTCTGCATTTTACTTCCTCTCTTTTTCGGCCATCATACTTTATTTTACAGCCCAAATAACAAAACTCACCTGCTTCTTTCAATGTCCAGTTTCCTAACTTGTTTCCCTCAGCATCGCCTAATTCGACTACATTCTGTTACTGTGGTTTTAATTCTGTAGATGTTCGTCTTACGTCGTTTCAAGATGATATCTATTCCGCCCCAGACCTCTTCCAAGTGTTTTGCCACCTCTGTCAGAATAACCATGTAATCAGCAAAGCATAAAATTTCTATTTCTTCTCCCTGAATTGCTATCCAAAGTTCTCCTTGGTTTCATTTGTTACTTGCTCAATGTACGGATTGAGTAACAGTGGGGAGGGGCTATCTCACTCCTTTCTCAACTACTGCTTCCCTTTCATGTTCTTCGGTCCTTATAATTGCACTATGTTTGCTGAACAAGTTGCAAATAACTTTGGATTTGATGCCAGCTACCTTCAAAATTTTGAAAAGTGTTGTTCAGTCCACATTTATAAATCTACGAAGACTCCTAGCGTATGTTTACTTTTCGTCAACCTGTCTTCTAAGATAAGTCGTAGGGTCAGCATTGCGTAACGTGTTCAGTCATTTCTCTGGAACCCAGAATGATCTTAACTCAATGACGGCCTCCAGCAGTTCTTCTATTTTTCTGTAAATAATTGGTGTAATTATTCTGCAGCCACCACTTAATAAACTAAGGGTTTGATATTATTCACACCTGTCAGCACGTGTCTTCTTTGGAATTATTACTTCGTTCCCTTCCCTCACATATCCTGCACACCAAGCGGACTAACTTTGTGATGGCTGGCTCTCACAAGGGTCCACATAATTATGAGGGAATGTCATCTACTATAGGGGACCCTGTTTCCGCTTTGGTCTTTCAGTGCTCTCTCAGATTCTTCTTGCAATGTCGTGTCTACCATCTCATCTTCACCTGTTTCCTCTCCTACTTCTTTATTATGATTATTCGAGTTTGTTCTTCTTACATAGACCCTCTGTATATTCTTATCCCTTCCATCTTTCCTTTCTTTAATTAGTACTGGTTTGCCGTCTGAGCTCTTCATATTCACACAGTTGTTTCTCTTTTCTCCAAAGGTTTGTTGAACTTTCGTCAGAATAAATCCAATATCTCTGTAATTATCCATGCGTTTCTAGTTGGCTTTGTCTCTTTACCTCTTATGCCTTCCCTATTTCATCTCACGAAGCTGCGCATTCGCCTTGTATTTTATTCCTTTCCTCTGTTGCCAACTTTGTTTAATGCTCCCTCTGAAAATCTCAACAACCTTTGGTTCCTGCAATTTATTCAGATTCCACGCTCTTAATTACCCATATTTATGTAATTTCGTTAGTATTAGTCTGTAGTTTATAACCAATAAATTATGGCTAGAGTCCGCCTCAGTAAATGTCATATGGTTTAAAACCTTGTTTTTTAATCTCTGTCTTACCATTATATAATCAGTCTGAAACTTTGCAGTGTGTCGATGTCTATTTCATGTATACAATCTTCTTTCAATATTCATACACCAAGTTTTCGCCATGAGTAAATTATTCTACCAAGAGGCTCCTACTTTCATTCCTTTTCCACAATCCATGTTCTCCTACTATTTTTCCTTTTCCTGGTACCGAATTCCAATACCCGTTACATTTTCCTTTCCATTAACTGTCTGAATAACTGCCTCTATTTCATCAAACATTCTTTCCATCTCTTCATTATCTGCGCAACTAGTTGGCGTATTAGGCTTATAGTGCTATCGTCAACGATTTTGTGTCTGTCATGGCTACGATAGTGTGTCTCTGTGCTGTTCATAGTAGTTACGCGCATTCCTATGTTCTTATTCATTATTAAGTGTACTTGTGCATTATTCCCATCTAATTTTGTGTAGACAACCCTGTACTGGTCTGGCCAGAAGTGCTATTCTTCCAGCCACCGGACTTCACTAATTCCCATTATATCTAATTTAAAACTACCCATTTTCCTTTTTAAATTCTCTTCCCTGCCCAGCCAATTAAGTGATCTAACATTTCACGTTCGGACCTCTAGAGTACCAGTCTTGTTTTTCCGCATGAACACATCCTCCTGAGCAGACCCCGCCTGGATATTCGAATGCAGACCTACTTTAGAGTCTTTTACCCATGAGGATGTTATCATCATTAAGCCATACGGTAGAGCTGGACGCCCTCGGTGAGAAAAATAAATATCACAGCTGTAGTTTGCCCTTGTTTTCAGTCATTCGAAGTACCGGCACAGCAAAGCCATGTCGGTGAATGATAGATGCCAGATCGGTCATTCATTCAGCCCGTTGCCCCTGAAACTATCTAAAGACTGCTGCCCGTCTTGAGGAACAACGGATTAGCCTGGTCTTTCCACAGTTGCACCTACGGTAAAGTGCACGGTTGTCTGTGTCTTTGAGGCTGGCAAGCCACCACCCTTTTTGGTGGCTGTGGTTCATGTGTGTTAGTCAAGTCGCATACATTGGCGCAATTTTTGATAAAGGAAAGTGAGAGAAAATTTTATTGCAATCGTGCTTTATGTTGATTATTTACTGGAGCTCTAGACTGTAAATGAGAAGCTTATGTGCTTGAACTGGCTTAGAGTTAACAAAGGACACGAAGAAGAGAAATAATCTGTCACTAGCGAATTATATTTGTTAAGTGTGGATGGAAATAGTCGGCCCTTTGCGAATTATACTTGTTAAATGTTGATTTTTTTTTTTTCTGGACTTCGCTGTTGTGATGACTGCTACGCCATCAGTGCATGTTTCCTGCAGAACACACAGTCACGTCGTGTGCCCACTTCCCGTCGTTCCTACAACTCTCTAGTTTTTTAATGTCGTGCACCATTGTGTTCAGCCGCACCTATACAGTTCCCAACCCAAGCGCTATCACTGTAGGCTGTGCAGGACACGTAAGACTCTCATTTAATTAAATGTACCGACTAATGCAAGGTAGTGTATTGGGTTACTCAGACGAAACTCGTGGTTTTCACACTGGAGAAGGCTGCGAATTTATCATCACAGTGCCGAAATTTGCCAGTGCCGGAGCGTTTAACGGCCTTGTTTCACCTGATCGTTCGTGAAACACTCGCTAGGTAGTTACTTACGTTACCGTGTTCCAGCGCTTTCTAGCGAGACACTTACAAACTTATCCCAGCTTTATTACTGTAGGTAGAATTGCCGATACCAGAAACAAAAAAATGTCGTAAACACTCTTAAACATCAATATTAAACTTCGATTAAGACACAACCAAGCCTAATAGAGAGATAATAGAGACAGAGATACGAGACTGAAGGGTCAGCCACTGTGTAGATTCCCTTTTCGTTGTGAACGGCAGTGCGCGAAAATGTGAAAATCGGTACGATTCCCAAACGATTACCTAGTTGTGCCTTCTTTTATCATTTAACTGTTCAGAAAGAACTTTCGGTATTTTGTTCTTAATACTGATAACATTATACAAAGCAAACATCGAAATTCTAGGCACTAGAAGAGACTTACATGCCCGTGGACGTTATGAAACAAAAAATAAAATCAGAATGTGAATATTAAATTTGACAGTTTGAAAGTGGGTCACGTGAGTTGTTGTAGAACGAAGTTCTATTAAAAAAGTTTGCATGACCTTATTATATGGTTCAATTTTTAAATTCGATTGTTTCAGATTAGGCTTTACCGTGACTGTTATTGATATCAGTAATTACTAGTTTACTGATACCTGACAAAGTTTATTTTATCCCTACTATGTGTTCCAGACGTCGAAAATTCCAGCATCGGGTGGCTTCATGTGAATTACATAATACGACATGTACGCGTTGTGTGCACGACTTTCGGTGTAGCCTGTGGCACTGTCTAGTAGCAGAAGACTGACAAAAACGAAAGGCTATTTTAATAAATGGCTCGAAGTTTTGTGAGGTCTTTCATCGCAAAGATGGACAGAAACATAAATTTAAAAATGCTGCTATTGTTTACAGGCGCCTTTGCTGTTGTGTTTACATCACATACACTTCGTAAAAGCCGAAATAAGCAAAGACGGCAGGTAGAACCACAGGAAGTAAATGCAGGCTTTATTTACACCGTCAGTGCGAAAATTCCTAGACTGGGTTAATGAAAAACGGAGTGTAAATGCTTCAGACGTTCCTAGTACATCACCGAACACAACGTTCAAGCACCATGTGAAACTGTCGGAAAAGTCCTTCTCTGAAACACGGTTAAATTCACGCGTCAAATCGGCGTCTATGTCTGTTGTGTCCTCCACGTAAATTCCGCACCCTTTCGTTTTATGTAGGTTCTTGGTGATAATACCGAGTCTTCAAATGGTTCAAATGGCTCTGAGCACTATGGGACTTAACATCTATGGTCATCAGTCCCCTAATACCGAGTCTCTATACCCGTGATGATTTTTCCGAAAAGAAATTGTTCGTGTTTTGTATTTCAGTCAAGTACCGGCAGGCGTCCACGCGCCCATGTTTCTCGTCGGGAATCAAGGTGTGCGGGACAGACTTTGCGGACACTGTCCTCTCCTTCAAAACATTGATATAGAGACGTTCAGTTCGTTGCTACATTTCGTTTTGTGACACAACAACGTTGATACACTATGGTCTAAGATCCACTACTCGACAAAGCCTGACTGGTCAAATGCGCATCTGTTCTCTTCAATTGTTGGTTCAACCTGTCACGATAGCTCCTTCGCGGCAGTGCCTTGTACTATAATGAAGTCTCTGAACTTTTTGGACGCACGGTGTATGTTTCTGCCCATCTTTGTAGTCAAAAACTACAACAGTTCGAGCCATTTACGAAAAAAGTATTTTTTTATCCTCCTCCAGCTACTAGAGAGTGCAACACGCTTTGCAAAGTCATACACATACATATCGTATTAATTCACTTCAATCCACCTGATACTGGAGGTGTAAACCTGTGATGCACGTAGTGTAAATAAAATAAATTGTAGCTGGTAACAGTAAACTTGTCGTTTCCATTGGCATGTAAGTTTCCACTTCTCGCCTGTTCCTGAAAAGATGGAACGTTGAATTTTACTGCGTCGACTTCTCCAATCTCCCTCGGCCCTTACCATTTTCACGCGTCGGCTGTTTCGTTTCCTTAAACGTGTTCAGGTAGTAACTAAATTCTACTTGCGCAAAGCGCCCCCGTCCTGACGAGCATCTGCTGGCAGAACGCTTTGTCTCAGAAGTTGGTCTGTCGCCGCTGCAGACTGCTACTTCCGCGTCGAATCCGTGCTTCTCGTGCAGCCGCCTCTCCGCAGATTTGTAAATGGGTCTGAGATCGTTCGCCACCTTCGTTAAAGTCTGACGCGAGCGCAGCTGTTCCACTTTCGCTACCAAACACAACAGGCTAACAATACGCCGCACTCGCGGCAGAAACAAACACATCGGCCGCTATATCCTGTTGGATACTTGCGCAACAGCGACCCTAAGTTCCGTCGCACACTGAACTTATTTCTTACGCGGCACGTGAAACAAACGTCTGCGTCTGCTGACTGATTAGACGCTGTAGATGTGTATCGATACTAAACCACATGACCAGAAGTCTCTCGCCACATATTTCGGCTAATTTTAAACACGCTAGCCGTCCAAACGACAGCTGAAGGCTGCATGTTTTTCTGTGGTGGTGAATTTTCGGCTACGGCTGGCACACGAGTGTGTCTGTAACTCAGTGTAGGTGATAACATAAAGCAGTTGGAGGATAAAAAATTTAGGAATGTTGTAGGGGTGGAGAGAAAAATGTCTTTTATAAAAGCTGTGCCGTGGAGCACAACCTAAAATACATTTTATATGTGCATATTGTTTTTTTTTTTATGGCATCTGAAGATGCGATTTTGAAACCCCAGAATCGATAATGTAATACGATAACTTAAAAAAGACAGCAGAGTGATGATCAAGAAAAGGAAGACCTGGGAACGAAGTTTTTCGCGACTGCACTTACATGTAAAACATTCTCGGTATTCTTGCCGCGTCAGTTCTGGATAAAATCTCGAGCTTTCGACGATTACCTCCATCGTCATCGCAAGGAGCAACTGACTGTCTTCCCTGCTGCTGTGGTAGCCTTATTTATAGCCCGTGGACGGCTTATGTTTGGTCAGCTTATGATTTGTCGGCGATTACGTGCTGCTGTCGCAGACAGTGTCACTGTGTGCCCCGGTGGCGCCACCGCTTCCGTTGGAACGTGAACCTTGGAACGTCTCTGCTGCTTCTTTTCACCAAGCGCTCGTTTCCATGCCTAACTCAGATGGTATCCGCTATCGCGGTTAAAGTTATTTTGGCTCATTCTTATTTCAACAGCCTCCTTAATAACAGAATCCCAGTACGTGGAGGCATGGGACAGAATTTTTGTTTCATCGAACAAAATTTTATGTTTGTTCGTGAGGCTGTGTTCCGCAATTGCCGATTTCTCCAGTTCTCTATTTTTAATATGGCGTTAGTGTTCTGCACAGCGGTCGGAAACGGTACGAATCGTCTGACCTATATACTTACTTCCACACTCACAGGGTATATTATAAACTCCTGGGACCCTGAGGCAGAGATTGTCCTTAACAGGGCCCATCATCTCCTTAATTTTTTTAGGAGGACGAAAAATCGGTCTTATACCTCGTCTACGCAGGACTCTTCCTATTTTGCTGGAAATCGCGCCACAGAAAGGAAGAACCGCAATCGGTGTTCCATCCTGTGAGCGTGCAGCATTTTCACGTTTCCTCCTTTTTTTTTTTTTTGAGAACGGTTCCTTTATATCGAGTGCACCATAGCCATTCTTTCGGAACACGTGCTTCAGACGGTTAATCTCGGACCTTAAGTAGTCCTCGTCTGAAACAGTTTTTGCTCTATATACCGACATTTTATCCAGAACTGACGCGGCAAGAATACCGAGAATGTTTTACATAAAAGGAAGACCTGTTCGTCCAGTTTAATGCACACAGCAATATCTTGCGCGATGGAACTGAGACAGACCCTAATGGAATTTGCGGGGCGGATTAACGACCGTTGTTTCGATTTTCTGGGCAGCCTGGGTGATTTTGAGGCGATTTTTCACGCTCGTTTAGACAGGAATGGGGCTGTTCCTCAATCTCTGCCTCAGAAAAACAAGATACACGTAGTTACGATACAATAGCAAGCAGAGCAGAGTTTATACGATCCGTACACAGATGGCGCACACAACATTCCCTTTCTGTTAACGGACGAATGTGACGACAGGAAGGGCGACCGGCCGCTTAGTTGGATAAAAATTAATGTGCCATTTCATGAAAACAGTGGACGGGATAAACATTAGGAAATACAAACAAAATGTAAATGAAAAAATCGCTCTGCAAAAATGGAGCGAACAATACTAAACGTGTCCCTTTCTCAGGGGTATCAGATTTTTTTTCCGCTGCGTTTGTTACTATTATTGTAGTGTTGGCTCAAGAGCCAACACCGTGTCGCTACAGGAGGCCGAAATGCACGCGTCTAAATACACGCAGACCGGCGTGAGGTCTGGAACAGGACAATGTCTTGAGAATTGCAATAAAGTACGAAAATCTTGTAATACTTAACTTTAATCCATAATCGGTGTACATCGCTCTTGTACAGATATAATCTCCATTTTTACTATACACTGGTAATGGCGCCTTGCTAGGTCGTAGCCAATGACTTAGCTGAAGGCTATGCTAACTATCGTCTCGGCAAATGAGAACGTATTGGTCAGTGTAGCTTCGCTAGCAAAGTCGGCTGTACAACTGGGACGAGTGCTAGTAAGTCTCTCTAGACCTGCCGTGTGGTGGCGCTCGGTCTGCTATCACTGACAGCGGCGACACGCGGGTCCGGCGTATACTAATGGACCGCGGCCGATTTAAAGGCTACCACCTAGCAAGTGTGGTGTCTGGCGGTGACACCACAATTATCATGAAGTGCAACGATATAGAGGAGATATAGATAAGTCAGTGCAGCACAGAGAATGGGCAGAGCGGTGAACGGCCTGCGGTAAGCTTCCTGGGGAAAGGCGCAGAAGCAGCTGCCGTAGCTGTTTCGACCGCGGAATGCCGTCTGGAGCGATGTCCTTGCCACAGCAGGCGGGGCAGCGTGCCTTTACGGGCAACACCAGGATGCCGGGGCAGAATGCCGCCTCTCCACCGACCACTGGGTCGCGTAGGGGCAAACTTCGGGAGGTTATTCCTGACAGGAGGAACAGAAACGCTTATATCGACGTGAGGCTATTTCTGCAAATGGATAGTGACTCTGCTACGAGGAAATCTGTACTGGTACGTTACATTACGCGTTACGTGGTATTAATTACTCCCACGTTACAAACGATATTGCAAGTGGCTTCCATGGGATGCAAAGTGAGCGTTCACACGTCGTTTCACGCATTGCCTCACGTTTTAGGATGTTCCATGCTGTAGCTGAATAGCTTCACTGGTACGCTGCCAAAGGGTCTTCATATCAGCAACTGCTTCAGCGACATAAAACTTTCCAGATGCCGCCACGAATAAAAGTCGAAGGATTTAAGTCCGGTGGTGTAAGTGACTAATCACAAGGGCATCCTCGTCCTACCGATGTCGTTAGATAGATGATCACGATGATGATGAAGGTGGTGTGTTGCTGAACAGTAATGCTGAAGTGGGCTGGTGCTCCAGCCGCAGTATTTGTCATCATCGTAAAGGGACACTTTCCGGGCAAAATTCAGTGTGCGCAGAAATTCCACACACGTGTTTTAATATTTTTTGTGTGGGATCTAAAATTTGAAAAACCTCTCTCACACCGGCCTGATTTAGCTTCACTGATCAGGATAGTAAAAACATGCGTATATTAAGGGAATTTTCATTCACAAAGCAGGCGTATCACATTCACACAGTTCAATACTTTTCTATCCTGATTAAATTGAGCTTAACTTAAATTCCATAAGGCAGTGAAGCAATTTCGAAGTATCGGTGCGGCGAAAATTGCCAGTCGATCTCCTGAAAACATTTGTAATAATTATTAACTTTCGGTGATCACATGGGGAAGACCGGAGATTTGCTGGTAAGACCGTGTTAGCCTATTTATTTGAACTGGA
Source organism: Schistocerca serialis cubense (assembly GCF_023864345.2). NCBI lineage: Eukaryota > Metazoa > Arthropoda > Insecta > Orthoptera > Acrididae > Schistocerca > Schistocerca serialis. Next base: position 221,690,592 of record NC_064638.1, read on the forward strand.
TATCTTGGACATACAAAACGGCAGGTTCGTCCAGTGTAAATCAGACGTTCCCCACTGATCCCGTGCAACACAGCGTAGTAAGCAGACACTGTCAATAATAATCAGTTAAATAATACGCGTACACACTTACTTTAGTTTAGTTCATGTATTAAATTCCTTCTCATACAGAATCTCATCAAGATGGCGACTAGCTGAACAATAGATACATATACATCCTCCTTCTTTCACGGCTAATCGGCAAGCATTGCCTCATTCTTTTCATAAGAGAAAACATAGATAGCAGAGAAGCTATTCCATGGAGTAAATGGACTCTCCAAGGAATAATAGGGCTTGAAACTACTTTGCATTGATAATCATCGTATATTAAAGTTTAGGAATCGGTAAGATAAGAAGAGATATTTCGAGATATGTACTGAGTTATATAATTTATAAAATTTCTGAAAATATCGGGGAGAGACCGCTGCAAGAGACATTACAGTGTACAGTTTTATGATCCCATCCCTACCGAAGGTCGCTTCTTCGTTGTAGAGTCTTGACAACAGAAAGACCGTAGTGATGACGGACTGTTGAAACAACCAGCGAAAAAACATTTCTCGTGCGGAAATGTCCTCAGCTTTGTTCTGTAATCCGTGCACGTGTTGCAGGTGATGGGAATAGTATGAGCTTTCATGTAGAATACAAAACACCGTCCTGTGACTTAATCCATAGTGGCGGACCAAGCGCTTGGAGCTTTGACTGAGGTTTATCCCAATACCGTAGAGAATTTATCCCAATACCGTAGAGAACCTGTTGTTAAGGAGCTGATGTACGAATATGCCATGGCGGGCGAGGTTGTTCATCTATTTGAAAGCATCCATGCTGAAACAAACGCCGAAAATTGGATGCAGGGGCTTTGTGAGTTGGATGGTGCCGTCTGCCTACGGCAAATGGCTTGGTAAATCCCTGCAACCACTTTACAATTCCAAAGTGCTTTACCGCCGACGAAAAAGTCTCGGCTTGCCCCTGGAACGAATAACGGATCATTCTTAACTGAAATCGCACTACCTACATCACAAAGAATATTGTTCTTCATCATGCCATCTACGTTGGCAAGAATGTATTAATCGTATAATAATAATAATAATAATAATAATACATTAATTCCATATGCTGTTTAATGTAATGTACCAGTACTAACCGCTTTAGTGCAGACCCGAAACACATGTTGATACTAACGTTTTGTGTCTTTTGTCGTCAAGAATGACCTGAAGTTTTTCTTCTAATTATCAATATGTAGTAATTTTTTTCGTATAGTAAAAAGAGAAAGTGGTAGAATGGTAATGAAGTAAAGTTGTCGTAAATCATCTGTTATTTAACTTTTAAAATACGTCAGGGAGATGTAGTTTTAACAAGAGAATAAGGGAAGATGCTTAAGAAAACGTTTTACACTACTGATGCGCCCGCCATTGACGGTCAACACATAACGGCTAGAATAGTCTACTGCACTGCCGAACACTTGTTATGATGATCTCTCATTTGATAACCGTCATATCATTGAGGATAGATGCAGATGGCACGTAATCGAAGAGTACACGCATTGCCAGTATGCGAAGTCCGAAGCTCATCGTCGTTGTCGGTAGTACTATTATCAGAACATCATTCCAGAGTGATAGCGTTTTTTCCTGTTTTTAACTAATCAAATAATGTTATGAGCTGAACCCATCAATATTCTGAACTACGTAAATTATACAAAGGTCAATATGGTCAGAATATTATTAACAAAATGATAGACATGATTTGACATTCCATAAATTTAATTTGAAGCTTTAAACTAACACGTTTGTATTATTTACAATTTCGAAATTAGTGCTTGGATACTTAGTGCATAGGTACGTGCAATGCCAAGAACTTTGTATTGGCGGCAGATTCCTTTAGACAACCCTGCTTTGCAAGCCGACAATTGCAGCTGATGGGATAGAAGGGTGCACATTTTTTGTGATTCGGCGTGAAAGAAAGAGATGTCACTGTTGAATCATGTATCGAAAAGGACCGATTTATACAATTACTGCGTACAGTGTAATCTGAGTGTGTGTTTTGCTCGTTGCGTCAGGGATGAGGGGGCTTCTTGATACCTTATAACTCAGGTCTTGATTTCTCCTGAAAAACAAAAGTTCGGATTTGTGAAGAACACTATAGGCAGAAGGAAGCAACACGATTTTTATATATCTTGTTTGCGACCGAATTTTGTTTTGTGTCGACAAATAACCTTGAATTTACTGCCTTTGTTGTCCCTCTGAGACACGAAAAAGATTCGTGATTCATGTTGCCGTCTGCCACGACACTGCACCTATGTTTAATTCCTGTCGTGCAATTGTCGGCGGCAGCGCACGTAACCGTTTCAAGGCTAACCGCGCAATAACCGAGCGGTCGCGTCCCGGCGTCTGCTGAATGCTGCATCCCTTTTTGTTTGAAAGAACCACTTCTCAATTCCAGACTTGTTGTCTGTGTTGCCATTATGAGGCTGAAGCGGCGAGGTCATGGTGCTATTCTCGGCACACATTGCCAGGTTTTTCATTTGGCCCCCGGAACATTTCATAAATCTTGCGTATCGTATTCATTACTTCGCGACGGCATTGAAACCCGACTAACGAGAAACAACGGGACACACCATGTTTCCAAAGTGCGTTGTTTATGTCACGAATGTAAATGAATGCACTATGCTTTATATATATATATATATATATATATATATATATATATATATATATATATATATATATATATATATATATATAGATTGCAGTGTACCAACTTTCCTTGGAAAGCAGTTGTTACATTTAAGCGTTAAATTATTTTCCTGTACTTATAAATACGTTAATTTTTTATATATTGTTTTAGTTAAGAATATTGATTTGTGTGTTGCTATTTCCCTAACATTTTTGTGTGAAGGCCCTTTTTTGCAATGCAATTAAGTGTGTGCTCAATTTTCTTCTCTGGTCCATGGTGCTGCGCTCTTCTTAACTCTCGATCGAACCGCTTAATAAGAACCGTTAACAAATTTAGTTTTTCGTTGCTTTGACTGTTATGTACTGATTCTCATTTTCTCTTAGCAATTGCATCAATACTCACTTCTGTTTAGTTTTAGTTTGTGTGTATGTAATTTGGGAGCGGCTGTTTGAAGAGTTTTTTCTCCGTGTTGTGGCTTATTTAATGTATTAACACTGTTATATTACAGAATTTATTTTGCTGGCAGCAGTGTACGTTTTATAACACAACTGAACTCTTAGCGTGGTTTATTCTGTTTTGCTCGTACTACCACTAAGTGTAAAGACTCATCATCCTGATACGAAAATTTAGCTAACACAGAGCGGGATTCAAGTGGTGCCCTTCAACTGCCCACCGAATGGATATGTAATAAACTACAGTGACCGGTTTCCTTCAGCCTACGTCACAGATACGCATCGTTGTCTCATTGGCAAAATTAGTTAATCACTGACGACAACATTTTCGTTTTGTACTTTCTTATTAAAAAAAATTTCGCTTCTCTGCTGTGGAGAGTTCGAAAGTAGTTGTTCAGGGTGTAAAAATACCTCTGTGTACTATTCAGCGACACGTTTAACTGAAACTGTTTAGTTCTAATATTTTATTGTTGTCCTTACCGTCCAACGTTTTTCCTGACGCAACAGCGAGTGTAAAGTGTGCCCCTAATACTTTTTGTGTATGAATGACATGTTAAGGAAGTGGATACAGTAGAGTCAGGTCTGTACACACACTTAACTAATGATAAAGATAGAATGACTTGATTTTCCTATGAGACGGATAGTATTTACTTCTTACTAAGCTCACTGCGAAGTATGGACCCAGCTCATGGTATTAAGTGACCGAAACCAATCATTTGTAAAGCAGTAAATGGAAGTATACCATAGTCTTAATCTGTAAAAAGTTCGGCGGAAATAAAAAAAGACGGTCCAGTTTCCTTGATGACGTGCATTGCACATAAATTTTAAAACTAAAACCCTACGTTGCTATATGTAGAGTGAAGGGAAAAAAGCCGCACTTTGCTATGGGCTTAAGATTGCTCATGTCAGTTCAAGACAAAAATGTATGTAGCAAAACCTAGTGCAACAAACAGGTTTAATACAAATGAGATTTAAAGAAGAGGCTCTGTCAATGTGACACGAGGCAATACCATGAGGAACAGATATGCAGACTCACCGATGTTCGAGTCACTTTCGCGCCAAACGTTTGTTTTGCGTTGTTTTGTGTGTTTCTTTCTGTTACTCTTACCTTTATTTAAACATTAAGACGTAACATAAACTTTTGCAAAACGTAAATGACCACTCTGTTTCATCCTTGACACAAATAAAGCCAATAGAAGATAATAGTGAATAGAATAAGAACGTTTGTATACAAAGAGGTTCAAGAACACTATAGGTAGGCTACACGAGATTGCACATCATGCTATGCACAATAAAAACACTTCTCCCACTATTCCAGCACACCGGCTTACGCCAAAGCGTGCTTGAAAGCCACGTTCACATGTGACAAGCAGGTTGTATTACGGTCAATAATGGCTGTTGTGTACATTGAAAATAGCTAGATTCATCAGTCCGTATCGCCTTATTTATAAAATTTTAGCTATCTTCCACTTGGAGCAAAAGCCATTCACAAAACAGTACTCGTCGAGTACAGTCTTCTGATCGCTGGTTTTAGTTAACATGAATATGGGTGCACTTCTTCATCATGCAACACTTCAGCAACCATTCTTTAAGGTATGTGAACTGTCTTACAATATCACGGCTACTTCGCTGAGGTTTTTAGTAAACGATATCAAGAATCACGTCCTCTGTTTGTGGAGTACGTCTAGTCGTTGGACGACTTCTGTCCATTACTTGTGGACGAAAATTACCGGTGTCCCGAAGGCGTTCTCCAGGCAACGAAAAACCTTATTATTGGCCTTTGAAGATATGCGCTGCTTACGCTCGAGGAGCAGCAGCAGCTCGGTTATCGGATGCACTCAGGACCAAAAGCATATCGATGTAGTCATCGTTGGTGTACTCCATCGGGAAGCCGCCATACGTGAGCTTGACGGAGCTGGTCATGGTTGTGCACTGCGCTGTTGGTGGACACATGCATGCGGTTTAATGGACGCCACTGTCGTGCGATAGACAACTCCCATGAGACAAAATGATGTCCTGCCTATAAACGACGAGAACTAGAGAACGGACGTAAAAAAAAAAGGAAAAAAAGCTCCGTTGTGGATGTGGGTTTGGTGTCTCAGCAGTTTACTCATTGAGCTACGACGGCTGATGAGGTGATCTCGTTTCCCTGTATATTCCGATGCGCTACACGAGGTGACAGTGTTGCCAGCTCCTCATTTTCATACTTTTTTTTCTTCAAAGTACACCTGATGTGATTTTCCTAGGTAAACTTTAGTCTTTAATCTGGATGAGGAATCGCATGCCGACCTCCCAGTGCGGCATTTTTTCTTCATCCTTTACAAGTGAAGAGTGGGTTTTGGTGAAATAAAGAAAAAATGTTTCGTGCAGTAGATATGGAATATTTTAGAAGAAGAGAGAGGAGAAGAAAAACAGGAATAAGTCAAAAATAAGAAATAAGAAAACGCATTGAAGACAGACAGATAAGAAAACGCATTGAAGACAGACAGGCTGGACGCTACTCATATTTCCAAAAAATAGCGGACACAATTATCATCTAAGGTAAAGGGAAGAGGAACGCCGTCAGTCAGACATTACCAAGCGACGGAAGAAGAAGCTTAATAAATACAATTAATATCCTGTTACTATCCGCATAACGACGGTACAGTTGCGCCGTAATCCATCTTCGATCTCTAGGCGCAGCGATTATCCTCTTCCAGGAATACGTATTGAGTGGTTTTATGAACATCTTTTCCACTTCTTTTCACAATTCTTGTGATATTAACCGAATCTATCGCATTTGGACGATGAAAAACGATAATAATAATATAAATTAGAAACAGTTGTGAGGGAATGAGAGAAAGTATTGAAGATGCAGGGCTCTATAAAACAGTCACACTAGAAAGGAAAAGTAAAGGACTAGATATTCGCTGCTTAGCATTCGTTGATGACATCGGATTACAGATAGCGCAGAAACTACAGAAAAGCAAATCGAGGTCCTGACAGAGAAGGCTGACAATATCAGACTACAGATCTCCTTCGAGAGAACAGAATACGTGTCAACCCAAAAAGCTACTTTACGACAAGACATGGTGATACGAAGAGAGCTTGGGGAGATGATACAAACAAATGAGATAAAGAAACCAAAAGTTTACTCGATCATTCTGGAAGATTGGAAAGATCTACAATAAATCACGCCTATCGCTGTACGTAAAAGAAATTAGAACGCTGTTACTAAGCCATAAACCTTATACAGAACAAAACATTGGTCATGGATCGGAAAGATACACTAGAAAACGTAAAGAAACTAGAGAGAAGAATCACTAAAAAATCCTAGAACCCAGTAAGACAGAAGGAGGCCACAGATTGCTGAGTAGGCAAGAGACTGGACAGATATCTAACATAGAACGACTCAAGGAAAAAGTCAACTGAAATTTTAAGGCATATCAAGTGAATGCCCGACACCCCACAAACTAAACAGGGGTTGCAGTATATTAGGTTAACTTAAGCGAGGAGGAGAACTGGTCAGAACGACAGAGAGAAACTTTTAGGTAAGGACGGAAGTAGTGCTCCAATACCGACAAAAGAAGTAACATCGATGTATTACTTCAAGTAATTGTGAGAAGGATCATAGAAACAATTCAGCGAAAACATTGGGGAGGGGCTAGTGAAAATAACTAGTTGTCACCAGAGAAAAGGATTGGATAGTAATGAATGTTTCGAATTGTTCAGCGCCGCAACTTAATTTGACGACACGCATATGTGATAAAATACTGTCTAAAAGAAATCCAGAGAAAAATGAGAAAACGATGAAATGTCTATATTAAAGATAATTAGTCTAGAAGTTTTGTATTAGTGCAGTTTAAATGACCACATCTCATGTTGATTAAATGAAGATGACTTGCCTACGGCATCGCCGCATGTTCTGAGCGTGAGATAACGATTTCATATCTATGATCACTCCAGCGTTGCCTCCGTGGCTATGACAACACAGTTATAACTGCTGGTTTTCCGCAACGGATGCGATGGTTGGCTGGTGCTGTTACAGTATCGTAAAGTGATGCGGGCCACTAGTGGTGATGGGCTTGAGGCGAGGCGGGAGCGTCAAGAGAGAGTCTCTCTCTCTCTCTCTCTCTCTCTCTCTCTCTCTCTCCCCACGCGCTGGGCGCCACCCCCGCCGCACCCCTCCTCGACCGTTGCTAAACGTTGCTTTGTGCGCCAGGCATCCGATAAATATTTATGTGTCGGCCGGTGCTGCGAGAGATGCCAGCTTGGCAGCGGCAGCACACACACACACACACACACACACACACACACACACACACACACACCATTCATTATAGGCAGCATGTGAAATGGCTGCTCAAGAGTCGAGTCGCATGGTCGCCGAGATGCTAGGGCTATAAACCGATACATACGTAATCGCTATGGGGCATGTACAGTAACGATCAAGGCCTCTGATCTTTGACTGCCTGATATCGTGAGATGACCAAGCGACCGACAGTGAAACAACTGTGCTGAATATACCATGTTACCAGGTGTCTAAAGATACCCGTGAATGGAATCAAAAAGTAAAGATACCCTCATTCGACTTTAAAATGTTTATAGGACTAGTGGACACTACCAGAGGAGAATTTTTCAAGAATGGATTGAAGTACTGACATTACACATCTTCGGATCGCCATCGAAATGGCGTGATGGTTCTCTACCTTATCGTTGTGTGAATCTAAATGGTAGTACATGGTCTCTTTCCCCGAGCTGTACTTTTGTTTCCACCACTGCTTGCCAGGCAATAATGTTTGACATGAATCGGAGACAGATCTTCGGCGTTCACACTAATGAGGTCCTACTCAAAATTTCGGAGAATACCCCGTAAAAATCAGAACCGGAACTTACCTTACACCTTAAGTCCCACCGTCGCCGTAAAGATAGACCTCCGACACTTACAGGCAACGCTTCCGTTCTTTTCCCCTTTGTTCCAGGTAGTGCTGGGAATCTGTTGACTGAATCCTGTTCAGAATTAGTTGAGATTCCTCTTGAATTATTTCTGTAGGGTTAAAACATCGCCATTTCAGCTTCCGTTTTATTTTCGGGAAGAGGAAGGAATCGTAAGGGGGTCTAGATCAGGCGAGTAATGCGCGTGGTGCTTTCAGCCAGACATACACTCACTGTGAGTGACGTGCCTTGCCGTGATGTAGCGGCGTCTATGTTCTCCCTTTTGTCAAGACGTCCGCGTCTCACATCTCCCGTGAGTCTCCTCAATACTGCGCAGTAGGATTTTCCTGCGACTGTGTGGCCACGTGAAAGAAATTCTTCGTGGGCAGTTCTGTGAATATATAAAAGAAAATAATTAACATTGAGAGCGCTTTTCTGGCCAGCGGACAGAATGGTTTCTTCCACTGCGAAGACGACTGCTTTATTTCACCGTCGTAATCGTGCACCCATGATTCATTGGCAATAATGATAGTGGTTAGGAAATATGGGTCATCTCGACCTGCTGTTTGCAGTTCAGTGAACACCTGACGATCTATGATATCGTCGATCGGCGTTCATAAGACGGGTAGCGATCTTCACTACAATTCGTCTCATGTTCAATCAAAGCGTTGGCATGTCCCTTATGAATTTCCAGCCATGTCATAACCATTATGGATTGTTTGCTTCCAGTACTTGTGGATCACTTCACGCACTTGCATGATCGTTTCTGGAGTTGTTCATGATGACGGTTGGCAGCGTTTTTGGCATCTTCCACAGGCCCCCGGACATCTTTAAACCGCTTAAAAAAAGTCATATTTTCTTGATTGCCTCAAAGCTTGCTCACCAGAAGCTTTCCTTAGCATGAGGTATGTTTCACCAGCAGTTTTTTGGATCTCACAACAGAGCCTGTATTCCTTCAGGTCAGCCAGTTCGAAATTCGCAGGTAAAGTAGAACACGGCTTTAGTAATTAAGCAACAACGTTCACACCGATGCTCTCATAGTGTCGCCGCATGGCAGAATTCCATTTGAGACCCGACTAGAAGCTAGAAGCGCCTAGTCGCGGAATTTTGTACTGCACAGTGTTTGGATGGAATATTCAGATTCTCGAGCTTCGAGATTCCAAAGCCCTCCAAAACGAGTCAATCACAGATTTGTGCCAGCAACTGTCGCACTTGTTTGAATCTGTGTTTCACGGTGCTGACTGAAAGAGATGTCAAAGTTTTTGCCGCAATCATTAACAGTTACTTTCACTTACCGAAAATGTTGGAAGTATCGGCAAACACATTTTCTGTTCGCGGTTTCTGTTCTGCACACTTGTTCCAACATCGGAAGTGACTCTGTCATCGCGTCCAAAGTTTGCTAGACAATTTGCTGTACGTGTCCACATTTTCATACGGGACAATCACGGATATTTTTTGACATGTTGTTCAAGACTATATCTTTATTTTATTTTACAGACCTACTTCTAGAGGGGGAGGAAGGAGGGTAAGCAGGGGATAGACCATCTCCATATGTAAACAAAATGTGCTGAGTGAGAAGCACATTTGTAGGTTAATTTTCAGCGCAGCAATAGTGGCTTAATGTGTGTCATTGCCCATTGACGAGGTTTTTAATGTCGATCAGAAATTGAAGTGATGGGATGAAAATTCTCAATAGTAACCAGCTTTAACAGATTCCCAAAGTAACGAGGGATACGAAAAGCAAATAATCCAACAAAAAATCTTATTGTCCGTTGTATAAGACACAGTCAATGCCTTCTCTGCGCGATAGCAATGGAAATACTATCGACGACAGTGCTGCGAAAGCAGAGTTACTAAACACAGCCTTTCGAAATTCCTTCACCAATTCGAGATCAGCTGCTAACATGAGTAGTTTAAAAGTAGATATCCTGGGAGTAGTGACGCAACTTAAATCACCTGATAAAAGCATGTCTTTTGGTCCAGGCTGTATATCAGTTAGGTTGCTTTCAGAGTATGCTGGTGCAGTAGCTCCATACTTAACAATCATGTACAACCACTCCCTCGACGAAAGATCCATATCCAGAGACTGGAAAGTTGCAGAGTTCACAACCAACATTCAAGAAGATCGTAGGAGTAATCCACTAAATTGCAGGCCCATATCATTAACGTCGATATGCAACAGGATTTTGGGACATATATTTTGTTCAAACATTTTGAGTTACCTTGAATAGAACGTCTATTTCCACTCAGTCAACATGGCTTTAGAAAACATCGTTTTGTGAAACACAACTAGCTCTTTATTCGCATGAAGTGCTGAGCGCTATTGACACGGGTTTCAAATTGATTCCGTATTTCTAGAATTCAAAAAGGCTTTTGACACTGTACTACACAAGAGGCTTGTAGTGAAATTGCGTGCTTATGGAATATAGTCTCAGTCATGTGACTGGATTCGTGATTTCCTGTCAGAGATGTCGCAGTTCGTAGTAATTGTTGAAAAGTCATCAAGTAAAACAGAAGTGATTTATGGCGTTCCACCAGGTAGTGTTACAGGCGCTCTGCTGTTCTTTGTCTATGTAAACGATTTAGGAGACTATCTGAGCAGCCGTCTTAGGTTGTTTGCAGATGGTGCTGCCGTTCATCGTCTAGTAAACTCATCAGAAGATCAAAACAACTTGCAAAACGATTTAGAAAAGATATCTTAATGATGCTAAAATTAGCAATTGACCTTCAATAATAAAAGTGTGAGGTCATCCACATTCGTGCTAAAAGGAGTCCGTTAAACTTCGGTTACGCGATCAGTCAAAGCTAAAGGCCGTAAATGCAGCTAAACACCTAGGAATTACAATTATGAACAATTTAAAATGGAAAGAACTCGTAGAAAATGTTGTGGGGAAGGCAAAACAGACTGCGTTTTATTGGCGGAACACTTAGAAAATGTAACAGTTCGACTGAAGAGTGGCTACACTGCGCGTGTCCGTCCCAAGAAAATCGTGAGATCCATATTACGGATATCTTAAAGGCACCCACTGCGGTCATTTCTTGAAGATTCCCTGTAAAATTGTGGGGAAAGGTTCAGTTGAGGAAATCCTCTTGGCACCGGGTGGGCTGCAATCTTTTTTCTCGGTGAGGACCTGACTGTGTAGCGGCCTTAGGTCATAAAATATGACATGGCCTCTGTCAAGTAGAGGAACATAGTTGCGGCTTTCTATCAGTGTGCATGTTTGCTGTCCTTGCCTGAGCCATAATTTCATTCCAATTATCTCCCGGCATGCTTTACATAATGTCATTATTACCAGCTGCCCGCTAAACCAAACCCTATTCATCAGGCACAAATGCCAGGTGCGTATAATCAGAAAAACTCTCGCCGTCGGTTATTGTATTGAGAGGTGAATATCTTCACTTTCGTCTCATTTTCTACAATGGCACGCATATACTTCACGTGCTTGTTCAGATGTGCCACTAGCAAGTATTTACGTTTTTTATTAAAAAGTGGTTATTCAATTTAAGTTATTTTGTTGTTACATGTGAACGACTAACTAGAAATTTCAACAACTTGGTGTGTCTCAGGTTCGATTCGTTTTATTTAAATTTTCCACTGTCAGTTCCGTTCAGATAATAATATACAATATTTTGGAAAATACTGACACTTGTTGTTCGTATTCTTTTTTAAATTCTCGACAAAGTCTCCTTCGCAATGATAGGCATCAACGACATTCAAAAGTGTGAAGAACATTCAAAATTTTCCTTCGTTTGCGTTAACGAAATACTTTTTGCAGTTCAGTCGTTACTGCAGTCCGTCGCAACTGAAATTTCAACGCACGTTAGAGCAACAACTACTGCAGCAAAAAGACGTCTGTTGATGCCGTTGTGAGTGCAGCGATATACATGCTAGCATTCTCGTGTCTCTCCCTAAACTCTGCAGATTATTGAAGCAAAATTTTTTACGGGTGGTCCTTTCAGTACTTTTGTTACAACCGCCGTTGTTAGGCGTAGCCTGCTTATCCGAAGAACAGCAAGTAGAATGCAGAGGCGAACTATAAATTAGCTTTCCGTTAGTATGTTACTACACAAAAAATTAGTGAATACACCAACCAACCATTAAAAAAATGTATATGGTGGTCAGAAACAGTCTGAAATGCCTTTAAAGATGTTGCATGGTAGATTGTGCTGGAAAATAATTCGTAAGACGAAAATCGGATACGATGTGCTGTTTCAGGGTCAGTTAGCGTTGGAGGTAGCTGATTGGGCCGTTGCGCGTGTGTATTCAGTCGGCCCATCAGAGACGGTGTCGCCAAACGTGTGCTTCGTATGGTTTCCTAAGACCGAACAGGAGAACGATACCAGACTTGGACTTGAGTCCGTAGTAACGATCGAACTCGATCCAAAAGATGACAATCTTGTGCGCTATCACCTATTCTACGCGAACAACTGACTAAGTTGTATGTGGCGGACGGCTTGAATTTGCGCGCGCAACGTCCTGATTGACTTCAGTGCTAATTGTCTCGGAAACAGAACATTGTACCTAATTGTTTTCTTAACATTTGTTTCTCAGCACAGCCTATCCTCCAACACCGTTACAATTTTTTCTGACTATTTGTGACCAGCTTGTGTATACATGCTATCACCGGTTTCGATGTTTCAAGCTCAGAAAGAGTGCACCGTGGTTCGTACGTGACTATTTAATATAAGGAGACGACAAAATTTTAGTGGAGTTCATATATTTGCTGACTAAGATAAATACTTTTGAAAATACCGCTGTAGCTACAATATAATGACAGCACACGGTTTTCTTAGTTGCTCGTGCGTGCTGCGGCAAATAATTTCCGTGTTCACAACCTTTATATTTAAATCGCAGCACATTTGGTCCGTCATTTAATATAACTTAGATTCCAATTCACTTTCCCCATATTCGAAGGTTCATGACGGTCACATCTGCACAATTTCACTTGTTTTCACATGTGCCTATCACTAATGTGGGTTGCCTTTTGAAGAACGTAATTCATATACTAAGTTTCCCCGTTAACGTCCACAGCGATCTTTACGTTAATGTGTATGTTAACGCAGTACACCGAAACGTAAGTGAAATAAATCACTATTTTCAACCAAAATTTCAATGGCGGTACAATAACAAGTCAATAAATACACAGTCACGCCACAATTTGTGGAGGTCTAACGATCTGTTTCAGCAAAAATATCCCCTGAAAGAGTGCGGTAAATGGTGACGTCAAACATTTATGCTAACGTGAGTGTGCAAGAACGAATTCAGCCTCTCGGAACAAGTAATGGGATGCATGGTATTTTACGTCCCTGGTTGCGGTAATCAGTCATTTATCATTTTATTTAATATTGTTTCGAAATGTCATGTAGAATTTTTTTACCCCTTTGTTTCCGTAGCACAGAGCTTAGAATCCTTTGATATAGCTTTAAGATAAGTAAAAGGGAAAAAAACTTATCCTTTGCTCCAATATCCGTTCACATCACACTTTCAACATACTTAATTTCATACTATATAATATGTTTCGACCTACAGCTGTCATCAGGTACTGTAAATAAAATGAGAAAATAACGAATTAGAAGACTATACTAACGTTACCAATTAAATGCAACAGTTCCCTCCAAATTGAGAATAGTGTTTAATATGTTTGTTTCACGTCAAAACAGTAATACTGTCTGCACCACGAATAAACAGTAATTGAAAGATTAAGCCGTCTACAGTAAAAACATAAAACACCTTTAAAGTTACCTGTCCCTTCTGTATGCATATTTTCCTTGCTTATAACAAAAACAAAGGGCTCCAAATCACGCAGTGTAAATTCGAAAAGAAGTTTAAGTAGTCCTGTTTATATATTCTGCCGTAGTTCTTGATAATACACGAAAAATAATTCTGTTGGGAGAAAATGTTTACAGTAAATAATAATTGAACATGACTTTATTCTCATTTTTTCTATACTAGTACTTGCTTCCCTAGCTCGCCAGGTTGGCTACGGTACATAGCCGCTCATCAGCCGTGAGCCTTAATAGAAAGATACAATTTTAGTTTTAAGGAAGTTAAAATTACAAATTGTATTCTTGTCATTTTAAGTAATGAAAAGGACGGTTGCCCATTGAAAATGTTATAAATTTTTTTTAAATCCTGGAAATTTATTATAGTCACCATTAAAAAAAAGAAACTAAATTCCAGCACCAGCATTGGGAAGGATGAATGGATAAATAGGTAACAAGACAGTTAAATGTAGGTGTGAGGAGTAAGAAACTAATATAGAGTTCGTATGTAGGGTGTATAGTGCGGGAGATTTGGTGGCAGGAGACATCTGGCTTGGATGACGAGGACGGAAACTAGGCCAAGGTTATGGAGGAAAGAGAGATGGATAAGGTAGAAAAGGGGGGGAACCCGATGTGAGAAGAGATAGGGAGGAGTGAGTTTGACCTAATAGCAAAAGGTTGTCGCGGCGGATTTGGTTGTCAAAGGGGGAAGTTATTAAAGTTAGGTTAAAAGAGGAGTTTCAAGGGTGTGTAGATGCGAGGTCTGTGGGAAGTTTCGGCTTTAGCTCGGTAGCATTTCAAGATGGATGAGATTGTTTGTAATCAGCATAAACAATATTAATTATTTTCGTACTAGAATTGTAGAAATATCACATTTATTTAACGTGTAATGCGACGACTTTTCATATACTGTAAACGGTACGAAAAGACTTTACTGGAGGTATCAAGGTATATTAATAATGAGACAAAATTTAACTTAAATTCAGTTAACGCCGCTACGCGGTGCACTACACGTGCGTGATCAGCAGCAGATGGGGACGTCCCCAGAGGACACAAAAGCACAACGCCGCCCAAGTACAAAGCGGCGCCAGCGTTTATGCAATAGTGCAGCAAAAACGTCAAAATGGAGCAGAAACTGGAAAGTAAATCAGTTAATGTAGATGGAATTTGGATTAATCAACATAGCAGTTGAATTAAGTGGAATGAATGATCAGATGAGGATAAAGTCAAAGAAGGTGCAATGACATGAAATGATATGAGCGGTTCTGATCCGGCAGAGCGATGAAAATACCGTTAAAATTGAAATTTGTCCCAGACTGCGAGTCCAATCCGGATTTCCAGCTTATCCCGCGCAGTCTTATCCTTCATTGGGCTCTCTCCACAGGTCTCCAGTACTGGCTCGAACTTACATTCTCAGTGACATTTTCCTATATTATTTCTGAACACACTGTTGCAACGGGTTCTTCCACGGCGTGTGTGGGAATATCACCGTTGATGGATCGAACTCAGCTCAGCGGAGCAAATGTTGCGTGACCTCCATTAAGAAAGCACGTTGGTCGCTTTGTAGCTCTGTAGATGGTGTTGAACTGCGGACCTCATCGCCGGCGGGATTTTTGTCGGTGAAGTTGTGTGCGTGTGGCAGTCGGCTGCATTTAATCAGCACAGTAAGATGGGTCGACGTCACACAATGGATGGCAGAGAGGAGTTATCGTGTTTGGACTTGCACGTGATCACACAGTGAATGGAAGTTGCCCGATTTTCGTGTCTACACGGAACGGTGTTCCACTCGCAACCATGTAAGGCGGCGTAGCAACAGTGGTCGTGAAAAGATCCTAACCGCCAGTACCTGAAGACGAGTGTGACGCCTAGTCAGTGACAAATGGTGTCAAACCCGACAGGAATTGCTGCTGTCTGTGAGTACAGATCAATTTCAAACAGTTTACGAGCCACAGTTGCGAAAGGAACTGCGTGCAGTGGGAATCTGGGGTTGTGTAGCTCACAAAACCCCAGTACTCACGGCGTTACCTGAGGCTACACGTCTTCACTGGGCAGAACAACGCAGAAACTCGACAGCAGCGAACTTTAAGAGCTTAGTGCGGTCCGATGAATCGTGATTTTGCCTCTTTTCAAATGATGCGTCACGTGAACCGACTGCCAGATGAGGTCAAAGGTGGTACTGAGACGTTTCAGGGGTGCTTATCTACCTGGAGCCCGGTGATTTCTTGCCGTAAAAGTGGTCCTCGATGTATTTTGAAACATTCTCGGTGGCCGGTTGGTGCGCTTTCTTTTGTATCTTGATGACGAACGTGCTGTGGACAGTGCCGTCTTCCAAAGTGCCGGCCGGTGTGGCCGAGCGGTTCTAGGCGCTACAGTCTGGAACCATGCGACCGCTACGGTCGCAGGTTCGAATCCTGCCCCGGGCATGGATGTGTGTGATGCCCTAAGGTTGGTTAGGTTTAAGTAGTTCTAAGTTCTAGGGGACTGATGACCTCAGAAGTTAAGTCCCATAGTGCTCAGAGCCATTTGAACCATTTCTTTCTTCCAAGGTGATAATAGTGGTGTTCATACGGCGGCACACATACAGGGTATGTACCGGGTGTGACGAACACCCTGGGACTCAGTCGCTTCTCGACCCGCTCGCTAAACGCTCGATCTTACTCATATAGAAAATGTCTGGGATTATTTGAAACAGCGGGTGGAAATTAGCAGTCAACATCCGCGCTGTGGTGTAGCTCTACGGGATGTAAACATCAATGAGGGGCTTCTGGTAGGAATGGCATGCCTGAAAAATCTTGTGCTCTCTCTTCATCGCCTAATTTATGCCATTCTCAAGGCCAGAGGCGGTGAGCAGGTACGCTACGTAACAGAGAAAGTGAAGCAATCAGAAGACGTGGTCGGATGTCGTTTAGAATGATGCGGTGACCGAGGGATATGGACTGCTGATGAAAGGCGTCATTGTGTTCAGCGATAAACTACGGTTCTGTACTACCCTAGGTCACCATCGTCGGCTAGTATGCTAGCGACCTGCGGAGGAGTACCATTTTTCATACGTTTTTGGGGAGGCACCGTGGTGTAACTCGTGGCGACATCGTGTGGGAAGCCATCGGATATGACTTCATATCAATAGTTGTTGAGCGAATTCTGATGGCACGTTTTGTCACCGACATGTTGCATCTTCATGTTTTACCTGTGATGCGACACTATCGTAGTGCCACTTTTCAACAGGACAGTGCTCGTGCTGACGTGACACTTGTCTCTTCGAACTATTTGTGTGATGTCGAGGTACTAAAGTCGACGACAAGATCCGCAGTTCTCCACCCGATAGAACGTGTGTGAGACCAACTCGGACGTCAATTCCTTCCCAGTGCAAGTGTCCAGGATATCAAGGATCAGGCATAACAGCTTGCCTCAGGAGAGGGTACAACGGTGTTGTGACACACTACCCAATAAAATCAGCGCACGCATCCTGGCCGAAGGGGGTGCAACACCGTACAGATAATTCGACTCATTTCGCTAAGTCCTTTGTAAATTTGATTCGGTTTTGTAATCACTGAAGTAATATCACATACCCTCGTCAGGCAGAGTAAATGATTGCCTTGTAATTCCCACTCGAGTGCTGTGCAGAGGCGGAAGTTTGAGTCAGCAGTGGAAGCGAACTCACACAGTGTTAATTGTTTAGGCGACTGCTCGCGGAAATCAGGAGTTCCTGGTTGGAGTCCCGTTCTGAGTAAAGTGTCAGTTCTCGTGACATACGATGGCGGTCTTTCTGCTCCCCGTGAGATGTTGTGACGTTGGTGCGAGTGTGGCAGTGTGTGGTGGCCGGCTGCGCTGTCAGAGTGTGGTAGTGGTGACTGTTGTTGTTTTGGCAGCTCCATCGTCCGGCCGGCAGCAGCCCCGCCAGCGCCGAACGCAGCGGCGTGTCACGCACAACGAGAAGAGATACCACTCAGGTAGCCGCCGCGCCGCCGCCGCAGCGCGTAGATGGCTGTGCCCGTCCTAGCTATAGCTCTAGCGTACGCCTCTCTCCAGTCAGCCTTGCCACGCGGCACACACAATTGTTGCGGAAGTTCCCGTCTGACACAACCCTGAGAACAGATGCTGTCGCCCTGTCAGGTCTGACGAAAGCTGTGTTTAATGACAGGGCTACTAGTCACAGTACCTGAGTAAGTATGGGTGTTACTGTTTATGGAAAACCATATTGATCGGCCAATAACTGATAAGAGGAATCGTTCTATTTCTGCGAAACTCCCTAGTGCTTCATTTTGAACCGAAGTCACCACACCCTCAGAGTGAATAATTATCATTTTAGTCCTTACGTCATGGATGAAATAACTGGTAGTTCTACTGCTTCGAAACATGTTTCTCTAAAACTGAATTCCTCTCCCATCCCCTCCCCTCCCCTCTTATCCTCTATTCATCATTCTTGTGGCTGACCTGATGTGGTCCGCCACGAATTCCTCTCCAAAGCCAAATTGTTTCTTTCAGAGTAGCATTTCCCTAACGTTAGCAACTATTTGTTTGATATGTTCCAATCTCTGTCTTCCCCTACAGTGTGTCGCCGTTACATCTCCCTCTTACAAGGAGGACTGTTAAGATACGAAATGGGCAGGTTCTCCGCAAAATCGGCGAGGAAAGACACATATGGAGAACAGTGACTATAAGAAAGGACAGGATGACAAGAGATGTATTAAGAGATTAGGGAGTAAGTTCGATGATACTAACAAGGGAACCTCCCCATCGCACCCCCCTCAGATGTAGTTATAAGTTGGCACAGTGGATAGACCTTGAAAAACTGAACACAGATCAATCGAGAAAACAGGAAGTTGTGTGGAACTGAGTAGTCCATGCGCAAAATAGGCAACATCAAGGATAGTGGGAGCACAGGAGCGCCGTGGTCCCGTGGTTAGCGTGAGCAGCTGCGCAATGAGAGGTCCTGGGTTCAAGTCTTCCCTCGGGTGAAAAGTATAATTTTTTATTTTCACACAATTATCAAAGATCAGGCACTCACACATAATGAACTTCGCTCTCCAAAATTCCACGACATGTTCAGATTTGCTTGGGCATATGCAGGATTTGCGCTCTACACACGTAAAAATTTGAAAACGTTAAAAACACATGCTTTGACAGAGCACAGGGAAAACTGTGCGACTGTGAAACTGTTGCATTTATTTGTTGCAGATTATGTGACAAACTCTTATGTTTTCATCACTTTTTTGGGAGTGATTATCACATCCACAAGAAAACCTAAATCGGGCAAGTTTAAAGAATCTTTTTACCCATTCGCCAAGTGTACAAGTTAGGTGGGTCGACAACATATTCATGTCATGTGACGCACATGCCGTCACCAGTGTCGTATAGAATATATCAGACGTGTTTTCCTGTGGAGGAATCGGTTGACCTATGACCTTGCGATCAAATGTTTTCGGTTCCCATTGGAGAGGCACGTCCTTTCGTCTACTAATCGCATTGTTTTGCGGTGCGGTCGCAAAACGCAGACACTAAACTTATTACAGTGAACAGTGACGTCAGTGAACGAACGGTCGGATCATAACTTTGCGAAAATAAAGAAAGTAAACTTTTCAGTCGAGGGAAGACTTGAACCAAGGACCTCTCGTTCCGCAGCTGCTCACGCTAACCACGGGACCACGTCGCTCCTGAGCTCAGACTTTCCTTGAAGTTGCCTATGTTGCTCATGGACTACTCAGTTTGTATATTTTGCTTATTTTTTCATAGTTCCACACAACTTCTTCCTGTTTTCTCGATTGATCTGTGTTCAGTTTTTTAAGGCCTATCCACTGTCCCAACTTATAACTACATCTGAGGGGTTTGCGATGGGGAGGTTCCCTTGTTAGTATCATCGAACTTATTCCCTAATCTCTTAATACATCTCTTGTCATCCTGTCCTTTCTTATAGTCACTGTTCTCCATATGTGTCTTTCCTCGCCGATTTTGCGGAGAACCTGCCCATTTCGTATCTTAACAGTCCTCCTACTTTTCAACATCTTTTCATAGCACATCTCAAACGATTCTGTTATATCCCGCTTTCCCGCAATTGATGATTCATTTCCAGACAGTATTTTGTTCCGGATGGGCATCATCAGAAATTTCCTCAGCAAATCAGGCCCGATGTTGATCAGAAATGCGCTCTTTGCCTGTGTAAGTCTGCTTTTTATGTCCTTGCTTCGTTCGTCGTAATTATGTTGTTTTGCTTCCAGGCTAACAAATTCCTTCATCGATCGCTTGATCTCAAGGAATTAATTTTTCTTGCCGAAATAATGAATCAGCATTTGTGCCAAAGTCGGGACTTGAACGCAGGTCTCTTGCTTCCTAGGCAGATATGCTGTGCACTGCACCACCTGGCATTTTGGCTGCACGGACTACCCTAGCCCAGTGCCCTCCGTTACACAAACTGCAGTTCATGCCTCAGCCCATCTTGGTTTTCCCCTTCTTCTAGTGTCAGTACTGCCGAGGCTCTCCGATATTGGAATAACAACCCACGTAATGGAGAAATCTCGCCTGTACATCAGGCGTAGGTGATCTAGTGAGCTGATGCAATTACATTTTCTTTGAGATATATTCAGTCTCAACTTTATCTTCTATCCATTTCTTCCTCCGTTCTTATCGAAGAACTCCTTCATTTGTTTTACTTCGTTATCCCCAACTTCGATGTTCCGTTTATCACTAATCTCATTTCTACTACTCCTAATTACTTTCGTCTTTCTTTGGTTTACTCTCAATCAATAGTGTGTGCCCATTAATCTATTCGTGCTATTCAACAGGCCGTGCAGTTTCTCTTCACTTTCAATGAGAATAGCAGTGTCATCAGCGGATATTATCGTTGGTACCCTTTGACCCTGAATTGTGGAACCTTGACCATGTTTTATCTACGTGAACAGTGGCATGATAAAATGTGGATCAGTGTAACTTGACTGTGCGTCGCGCCAGTAATGGTAGTGTGTATCAGTCCACAGGATGTGGGAAGAAGGAAAAAACGATACCTGGTAAAGCATTGTCAAAATATACAAAAAGCCCAGGGTGGAGGGTTGCAGGGGGGGGGGGTTACTGTAGCTACAGAGAATCATGGTTCGAACCCGTTACTGCACCATTAATTTTTCCATGACGCCGTAACTAAAATGCGATTCACTCGAGCATGTGAAAGCAATTCAGTACCTCGCCGCTGCCGCCCCCGCCCCCAATGGGAGTTCATACAACAAATAACTAAAATTCTTTTTTTATCGCCCCCCCCCCCCCACGCGCCCGATATATCTTAAAGAAGTCTTGTACGAAAAATACGTGAAACCATGAACTGTGAAACAACAAATTTTATAAGAAAATTTGTTATATCTTTGTGAAATCGTCATCCATTTTCGATCTAAGTTCTTAGATTTCTGTCGTATTGAAGTGTAACATTTTATTGTCAACAATTTAATATAGGAAGATTAGAGTGTAATAGCATAACATGAACTGAAGCAAATGGTGTGAAAAACCTTGAGCCACGAAGACGCACTTGTAAAAATGTGAAGTAAATAAAAGCTCGCAGAGCACGGGAGGGAGCGCGTTGATTTCATATCGCTTCACGTAGAGGAGCAGCACGTGAAAACACTTGGAAAACTTCTGTCCTAAGAGGAAAATGGAGACCAAAATTCTGCCCTTTGAGTTAAGTGTTGGCATACTGTTCTCATTATTGTGCAAGATCGTTATCTCCCAAAATATTTGTCTGTGCGATCTTCCAAGCTGCCTGTTATTCATCAGCTGTTTGAAAATAGCTTTATAATCCGATATATTGTTTGTTGCAACCTCGAAACAAGGAGTTGTTTTTGATTCGGTAATATATTTATGAAAGTGATTCACGAGGAGCCCAGAAATACAATAGAATAAAATACGAGTACCCCATTTGCGTTTGCATTATGAGTCAGCCGTGTCTGCGTTGTCTTTATGTGAGACGTACATGATCTCTTTACAAGTACAGAAATTTACTCTCCTCCTGTAATGATAACTAAAATTTGGACCTATGTATAATTAACTTCACTTAAATCATCCCTTTCCTGGTGTAAGTATAGATTAGACAGAAAACTACAACTAACAGACAGTATCTGAATTCTAACAAGTAGTGTGTGTTGTATGGAGACGGAGCTGTAAGGCTACAGCGGGTGGCGGGCTCCCGTGACTGGTGTCTGTGTGTGTCGCTTCTGCCTCTCTTGCACGCTGCTTGCTGTGTTTTAAATGCTCACTCTTGGGCTGCATGTTAGTGCCTGCTCTGATACGTAGTAGTAGCTGTAGTTGTTGGCAGCAGCACCAGATTGTGGCGGCTACAGTAGAGCTCCGTAGACGCAGCTTGTTGCACCTAACTGCAGAGGGCTGCTCGCTGCTGGTATGGCACCGCTCTAGCTGTGCACTGCCGCTCATCATCAGGAGCATGACTTTAGAACGCAGGTACTGGGCAAAGTACATACCTACTAGAGTTTGGCCGCCTCTCCTAGGGGATTTCCTGCTAGTGAAGGCGGCTGGTTAGTTACGAGCACGATGTCTCCCAATGGATTTTGCCCATTATCACTAGGTGTAAGCCTTTTCAGAGAACTCAGTTTGTTGGTTGGTGAAATTTGGAGAGAAGCTCTTTGAAAATCTGTAGCTGTTTCTTCTAGAAACTTGGAGTTGGCGTTTGTGATTAAAATCCCAATAAGGTCAACATATTAGAAATCCAGAACGGTGTAATCTTTACATATCAGATCGTACACTCATCGCAAGTTCAGTGCTCTAATAAATAGTTGCAAAGTATTAATAGTTCCAATTCTGTGTCAGACCTATGTGCTGCGTATACTTCTCGATTTAGGAAGTGACCAATTTTTGATGGTAATATAAACCTATGTAAATATGGATGCGTGAAATAATAGCGTACTATTAGTCAGTTTTTGTGTCTTCACATGATGAGACTAAAATACCATAGAGATTTGTCATCTAACTGAACATGGGTTCACATGCGGTGCAGGACGCCTTCAATATGTCGTCACATATTTCGTTCCGAATGCTCTATGGTGATTGTAATAAAGCTGTGTAGTACAGGCAATAGGATCGATCCCTTTTCATGAAACTATTTGATAGGTATTCAGAAATTAAGTCGCACGTATTTATTTCAGAACAAGACATATTCTTTTATCGAGGCATTACAAAACGACTTGACACATATGAACGTGGAATCAATTTCTTCATCTACATGTACATGGATACTCTGCAAATCACATTTAAGTGCCTGGCAGAGGGTTCATCGAACCACCTTCACAATTCTCTATTATTCCAATCTCGTATATCGCGGCGAAAGAATGAATACCTATATCTTTCCGTACGAGCTCTGATTTCCCTTATTTTATCGTGGTGATCGTTCCTCCGTATGTGGGTCGGTGTTAACAAAATATTTTCGCATTCGGAGGAGAAAGTTGGTGATTGGAATTTCGTGAGAAGATTCTGTCACAACGAAAAACGCCTTTCTTTTAATGATTTCCAGCCCAAATCTTGTATCATTTCTGTGACACTCTCTCCCATATTTCGCGATAAAAACAAAACGTGCTGTCTTTCTTTGAACTTTTTCGATGTACTCCGTCGGTCCTTATTGCGAAAAAAAATTTTATGTCCACCGTACGCTGTAACAATTTTTTAAAATACAGATGGACGGCATTACATCATTATGGTAACGGGTAGACTGTCAAAAACAAAACAAAAAAAAAATACTCAGATGGTTGGTTGATTTGTGGGAATGGAGCAAACAGGCCGGTCGTCGGTTCCATCGGATTAGGGAAGGATGGGGAAGTCGGGCGTCCACTTTCAAAGGACGCATCCCGTTGTACTCAGATGAAGATTATTACATCATGCAGGTTCCGGGTGGCCAGAAGTACAGTGCAGCTACTCGGGAAGATCCATTGTGGCTGTACTTATCGTATGGCAGAGAAGCTTGGTAGACAAGCAAATGCGTTAATACGGAACCGTTTTACACTTGAAAAAATAATTCCAATTTTGGCCCCCAGGTGCTTATCTGGCGCTGTGAATGCGAGAAAGACGTACAGAAATGCTTCCATATGTAATTAATTGGGAACGTGACGTGGACAGAAAATGTCAAACAAATGAGAAAGGCATAATGTTGATTTTATTATTAACCGTCACTTACACAATTTGTCCAGTATAAGCACATCGACAAGATGATGCATCCGTAAAACGACGCGGTCAAGAGTTGCTCGCAATTACTCCGTCGGAATATGAGCAACATGTTTCCAGATTACATTATCATCTTTTTTATGCCAAATAGTGACATCAGGCTTCTCTTCAGACTTTTCAATCGGCGATACACTCTCAATCTTGCCCTGTAATTGCTGCCGTTCATATAAAACAGTCCCACTAACAGCGCACGCTCTCTCTTCTCGATAGCCCTTCTGTTCACTCACATTATGAGTTTTCAAATGACAGCGTGGATGTCGTACCGTCATTGAAAAAGTGTACAGTACCAGATTTGCACCTGCTGTCCAGAATGAGAACAAATTTTTGCTCACACTGGACTTCCATGAGCAGCAGCACTTTAATTACAACGCCCCGGTACATTATTGACTAATTTCGGCTGTGGCCAGTAATGTAATAAATAGTTCATTCGTAAAAAACAAAAAAAATCTGACAGCCTGCGGTGGACATAAAAATGCATTCCAGCGTTAAGAAGTTACGTCGATACTGCGGAGACACACACAGGAGAAAACTAACACTTAATCAGTTTTTTTGTTTCCTGATTATAGAAATATGCTCCTACGAAATGCAGCCATTGGGCAGTCAATGTTTTTAAATGTTCTTCCGTGGAAACTGTCGTCTCGGATGTGTTTCCAGTCTAGTGTACACGCAATTCCCAGTAGGTACTCCAGTTATTTCTGGGACTTGTGTCGAGACGTGTTAAGTAAATTTAAAACTGTACGAGATACAAATGTGTTATAACATGAAATAAATCGACATTCGTGGAAAAATGGAAGACACGCTGGGTATTATCATATGCGTATCAGACTGAAAAATATCTGCTTAGAGCTCGATATGTCAACGACGGAAGACATGCACACAGCGTTCTTCAAATGCTCAACGACGCAGCGAAATGGTGGAGCGGTCAAGACACTTCAGACTGGTTTTCGGCAGCAGCAGGTCTCTAATCCCTGTCCGACCACCATTTTTTAAGCTTTTCTTGGTTACCCTGAATATCATCGAATCTGGATATCGGGGAGATTCCTTGAAAAAGGCCATGGGCGATTTATTGTTTCATCCGGGTTCAGTTCATGATCCGTCTGTAATGACATGGATGTCGATGAGACGTTCAACTCCAACCTTCATTTCCAAATGCCCGAGAAACTGATTTCCGTCGCCAGGCGACTGAAAATTTTGTGTTGCTTTCGGCCGTCCGTCTAAAATTTGTGGTGCTAGTCTGCTGTAATGCCTTGATTAAAGAATTGACCTTTTCATGTATTAACGAGTATAAATGCAAATGGTAAAACAGTTTGAGTTGGGCTTAACACTGCTGTGTATGTCAGTTGAAATACACTTCCATCGGTAACTGGTCGTTTTAGTTACAATTCCAATATGTTTAAGTGTTAAACTTCCATCAACAGTTAAAATTACTGTATAATCAGTGTCGGTTTTGTGCGTACGATTTTGTATACAACGTGTGACGCTGTCTTTGCTCTGCACCATGAGACTGTGACACAGGCAGCCTACAAAATCTTTTTCGTACTATCAACATTTATCGTACATAAATTTTAACTGAAGCTTTGTGCTGATGAGTTTCAAATACTGTGAACTGTGAGTGGAATCGTAAATGAATTTGTGCAGTTCAACTGATAGCACTGGGCAATAAATAATGACGATTATTTTGAATCGATTTCCCTATTTGATTGGTTCCTTTTATTCTGAAGTGTAAGAAAATCACTGGCGTAATGGACCTAATTTGCTTTTGGACATTGGTTATTCATTTTTTAAGTTTTTATAATTGCAACGGAAAGATTAGTCAGGGCGCACAGAGGCGTTGAAGCAGTCTGTGTTCCCCCGCTGTGTGTGTGATAGGAACGGGAGGAAACCCTAGCGTGCGGTACAGTGCCAAGTGACCCTTTTCATATTTGCAAAGTATGCACGTACATGTAACTGCGGTAGATGAGGAACTCTGCCCTGGAGGCTTAAAAAAATGCTTTCCCGCTCAGGCGATCCAGTGTTTCCCGTCGATAGAGAGAGTCGTGGTAGAACTGTAGGGAAGTCCGGTTACACTCATTATGGACTGTACTTGAGGACTGCGACTTCTAACTGCAATGGAAAAAATATATAATACTGCGTCATTCACGAAGTTGTATTTAACCTACTATGCATTTCTATAGTTAACCAACACCTTCAGGTCGTTCACATGGCTGTTCTTAGTGGTAAGCTTAACACTTAGGTGAAGCAGCATGTGAGGCGGCCAAGAAGATAAGGTGTGACATGCACTGTTATGTTAATAAGAACTACTGAAGTGAGTGACTTGGCGGATGGCGTAAAGATATTAAAGGAGCTTATAGTACGATAGCAATATGCGTGCTGCAGTCTCCAGCTGAAATTCCCAAATGCTTCCACTGTACATCAGTCACTCAGTGTCGTTGTTATGTATCACACAAATTAAATTTCTTCGCTGCGGAGTTTAAAACCAAAGAGTACACAAAACTGAATCATAGCCATGGAGGAACAGTAAGGAGATGTGGCTGCGTTACGGACTTCTGCTGTACATTGTTTTGAAGCCGGCGCCGCCATGTTAGTAACCCCTATACATTAGCAGAGTACTGTTTACAGTTGCTTCTTCTTTCTAATTTCTGTCGTGAACACCCAACAGTTGCTTTGAATAGTAAATATTCCATTGCTTTCGTGAATAGCACAGCGTGAGGACGGCATATTCAGACGTTTTCTGGTCTTAAAGGCATATTATTTTTTGATCCTCTAATGCGACGCATTTGGCCTCGATATTGTTACTTTGTTTTTGTTATTCCTTTCGAGTAACCAAGATGCGCAGCATGTGACGTAAAAGGACTGATTAAACTATGTTCCGTCTATTTCCTTTTCCCGAAAATGCTGAGAACATACAGGGTGTTTCAAAAATGACCGGTATATTTGAAACGGCAATAAAAACTAAACGAGCAGCGATAGAAATACACCGTTTGTTGCAATATGCTTGGGACAACAGTACATTTTCAGGCGGACAAACTTTCGAAATTACAGTAGTTACAATTTTCAACAACAGATGGCGCTGCAAGTGATGTGAAAGATATAGAAGACAACGCAGTCTGTGGGTGCGCCATTCTGTACGTCGTCTTTCTGCTGTAAGCGTGTGCTGTTCACAACGTGCAAGTGTGCTGTAGACAACATAGTTTATTCCTTAGAACAGAGGATTTTTCTGGTGTTGGAATTCCACCGCCTAGAACACAGTGTTGTTGCAACAAGACGAAGTTTTCAACGGAGGTTTAATATAACCAAAGGACCGAAAAGCGATACAATAAAGGATCTGTTTGAAAAATTTCAACCGACTGGGAACGTGACGGATGAACGTGCTGGAAAGGTAGGGCGACCGCGTACGGCAACCACAGAGGGCAACGCGCAGCTAGTGCAGCAGGTGATCCAACAGCGGCCTCGGGTTTCCGTTCGCCGTGTTGCAGCTGCGGTCCAAATGACGCCAACGTCCACGTATCGTCTCATGCGCCAGAGTTTACACCTCTATCCATACAAAATTCAAACGCGGCAACCCCTCAGCGCCGCTACCATTGCTGCACGAGAGACATTCGCTAACGATATAGTGCACAGGATTGATGACGGCGATATGCATGTGGGCAGCATTTGGTTTACTGATGAAGCTTATTTTTACCTTGACGGCTTCGTCAGTAAACAGAACTGGCGCATATGGGTAACCGAAAAGCCCCATGTTGCAGTCCCATCGTCCCTGCATCCTCAAAAAGTACTGGTCTGGGCCGCCATTTCTTCCAAAGGAATCATTGGCCCATTTTTCAGATCCGAAACGATTACTGCATCACGCTATCTGGACATTCTTCGTGAATTTGTGGAGGTACAAACTGCCTTAGACGACACTGCGAACACCTCGTGGTTTATGCAAGATGGTGCCCGGCCACATCGCACGGCCGACGTCTTTAATTTCCTGAATGAATATTTCGATGATCGCGTGATTGCTTTGGGCTATCCGAAACATACAGGAGGCGGCGTGGATTGGCCTCCCTATTCGCCAGACATGAACCCCTGTGACTTCTTTCTGTGGGGACACTTGAAAGACCAGGTGTACCGCCAGAATCCAGAAACAATTGAACAGTTGAAGCAGTACATCTCATCTGCATGTGAAGCCATTCCGCCAGACACGTTGTCAAAGATTTCGGGTAATTTCATTCAGAGACTACGCCATATTATTGCTACGCATGGTGGATATGTGGAAAATATCGTACTATACAGTTTCCCAGACCGCAGCGCCATCTGTTGTTGAAAATTGTAACTACTGTAATTTCGAAAGTTTGTCTGCCTGAAAAAGTACTGTTGTCCCAAGCATATTGCAACAAACGGTGTATTTCTATCGCTGCTCGTTTAGTTTTTATTGCCGTTTCAAATATACCGGTCATTTTTGAAACACCCTGTATTTTGCTATGTCGAATTGTTTACAATTGTTCCTTTTCACGGCGTTTGACTAGAGCGCTCTTCAAGTTATAATGACTGGAAATCTAAAATCATATTACAGAAATAAAAGCACTATGTTGAGAGCAACAAGCACAAGTAAAATACAGATATATAAAAGAAAATATCACTTGAACGTGTCGTGTCCACTTCAGAATGGAATGAGAGTCCTTTAGGACTAGTAAGCCTGTAGATGGTATTAGCTGGCAATTTCTTTTTGTTTATTTTTTTATCAACGCACTTCCACCAGATGCTAATGTTTGGAGCTACCAACATGGCGGACGTTAGCTTCAACTTTGTGACGTCAACATAACTTGCCGTATTATACCTCCATTATCATAGCAGACTGAAAATTGACCAAGGAGTGTTTGCTATGATGATGTTATGTAAACTGTCTGCCTTTAAATTCTTTGGCGAAAAAATTTAACATATTTGCTATGTAACAACAATACTGGGTGACAGACGTAGATTGATAATCATACGCGAATTTGAGTGGCAGAAAGCAACACACGTTCCGCTCTTCACCCACTGTAAGTACCTTTAATATCGTGGAGGTATGTACCGTCTATGCAACCAAATGAAGGCAATTTTGTTTATTGCCATACGCGTTTCGCTTCTTTTGTTTGGGAAGCATCGTCAGTGGCCTGAAATACATTTTTCCTTCTATACATACAGTAAGTGTATTGTGTGGTAGATACAATACGCCGATATATTACATTTTGTCGTGTCTTTCTCTTGTTTTTTTTTTTAGGTTAGAAGCAACTTTTGTTGCACAAGTTCCGTAATGTGAGCTTATCGTTCGTGCTACAGAATTTGCTTCTAACCTTAGAGAGAGAGAGAGAGAGAGAGAGAGAGAGAGAGAGAGAGAGAGAGAGAGAGAAAGAGAGAAACACAACAAAATGTAATGCGGCAGCATATTATATCTATCACATGTATTTCAGGCCACTGATGATGCTTCCCAAATAAAAGAAGCGAATCGCGTATGCCAATAAAGAAACTGCCTTCATGTATTTGCATGGACGGTACATACCTCCACGAATTTAGAGCGACTAAAGGAAAGACGGAAAACAGGAAAAAAATACCTTTAATATCTTTAAACTATCGGCTGCGTGACACCTTTCAATTCTGTGAATAATTCGCTTAATTGTTAACAGTAAAATGTGCAGCCCAGTCTGTTGGCCGCTAGCACGAAACTCCAGTTGTTCACCGCTAACAAGGAGAGGTTCCCTGCGGTGAGATTGAATTTTTGAAACCATCTCTACGATTGATGTAGTTCAAGCCCTCAGGTATCACACCCTGAAACTATTTACCTTGGTACACTCTCGTTTGCGTGTAATCGACGAAAAGAAGTTAGGAATTTTGCGTGATGCCGATTTTTTAAAAAAAGGAATGCTGCCTGGTTTGGTCGTGCAGTGTAACGAATAGGTCAAAGCCTCCACATGCAGAAGGTTGTGCGTTCAAATCTCCTCAGGTGTTTTAATTTTTTTTAATTTTTAAATATTTACCAAAATGGCTCCAGTCATTATTTTTATTCAATTAATTGTTTTAAATGCAATCTTTTATTTCTGTTCCTTTGTTACTTCATTTTAATCAGTGTATGAAGTTTTCGTTTGTTCTTATTTTATCTTTATTTCATTTTCTTCCGCTCGTAATTTTTGTGAATGTGACTATATTTATCTAATACAATGCTTAAATATTTGAAAATGCCGATCTACCAGTTAAAAAATAAAAGACGAAATAATATACTTATTCGGAATGTGCAATGGTGTGAAAATGTTAAAACTATAGAAATTAGACCGAAACTGAAACATAAAATTAATTAAAATCACATGAATAAAGATTTCAAGCGGAAAGAGAATGATAGAAAGGAAAATGAGAGCAAATCAAGACGTTGATTAATGAATAAAATGATGTCACAAAGAAGTAGAAACAAAAAATTACTTTTAAAACAAATATTATTTGAATAAAAATTACGATAAAAATCATTTCTATTAAGATTTAAAAATAAAATTTGAAGCCAGCCGCGGTGGCCGTGCGGTTCTAGGCGCTCCAGTCCGGAGCCGCGCTGCTGCTACGGTCGCAGGTTCGAATCCTGCCTCGGGCATGGATGTGTGTGATGTCCTTGGGTTAGTTAGGTTTAAGTAGTTCTAAGTTCTAGGGGACTGATGACCACAGCAGTTAAGTCCTATAGTGCTCAGAGCCATAAAATTTGAAGCACGTAACGAGATTCGAACCTACGACTTCCTGTATTGAAGACACTACTCTGTCCATTACACCACGTAATCAATGCGGTCAACATTCCTTTTTTAACACCATTATGACGTGAAATCCAGATTTTTTTTTTTTTCTTGGTCAGTTACTGGCAAGAGAGGGTGCAGGGTGTGATAATTGGGATCTTAACCTACATCACGATGGCTTCAAAAAGTCGATCCCTCCGCTAGGACCTCTCCTTGTAAGAAAAGTCATGTAAAATATGCCTTCCATCTCACGGTAATAGTTAACCTTAGAAACGCGTAGTGGATGAAATAAAGCTTCATGACAAACGCAGATCTATATATATATATTTGTCACTGGAGGGACACGGCTGTTTTCACGAGGTATGTCAAATCTTCCCCGCCTCATTGAATTGTCTGGTGGAGCAGCGTATGTGGATCGCACTAGTAGTGCCAATCTGTTGGGAGATACACTTAGGAAGCGACGAATTGTCACTTGAGAGGCGAGTGTTGGTAAGATAGAAGGGTGAGTGCGCAGTGCCCTTACCAGCAGCGGCGCAGCCCGCCTTACGGTTGGCGGGAGGGGCTGGGAGTGGTGTTGAGGCTGTGTGTGTGGTCGCGGCCGGTCTGACCCGAGTGTTGACTGCAGCGGCGCCGGGAGGCGGACCGTCTGCGGCCGGCGGGGGCGGGGGCGGCTGTGGCTCGGGGTCCAGCAGCCCCGGCGCCAGGGCGCGCCGCCGAGGCAACCGGCGGCTCACGCGCAACGAGAGCCGCTACCACTCTGGTGAGTACCTCCTCTTACAGCTGCAGTTGCCGGTAACAGTCGACCACAAGCCATCGATGTCTTCAGCACATACAGAATGGCGTAAAAAGCAAAATACAGATACGTCTAATAACAGCAATAATTAACATGACATATTATCCCACAACATTTTCTGTACAGAATGTAAAAAAATTTTTGAGGAAAATTTCCCCTTCGGTGTATAGCATTCTAGACAAAGACTACAAGTACACTGAGCAATCAGAAAATTACGACCACCTAAGTAATAACCGGCAGGTCCGTCTATGGCACCGATAACAGCGACGACGCTTCGTGGCATGGAAGCAGTGAGGCCTCGGTAGGGCTATCTTTCCCATCTACATCTATAGTTAAATTCTTTTATCTTAGCGGTTCGCGCTTGCCCGCCCAGACGCGGGAGATTGCTGCGTTGCCAGTTGTACGCGCCAAGAGAAGCACCGCCATAGTATAGTTCGCTAACTTACGTTTAGGGGGGAGCGCGCAGTTTATGAAGCAAAGCCACCATGGCCACATTAACCCTTTCGCTGCTACAGAGAGGTACTCCCCGCAGTCCGCGCTGTGCGCGATTTTGTCATCATTGCACTGCTCGCCTGTGCAGACACAAGGTGTTTCGACTGCTTTGTCACACTTTATCATTCGATTTCACAAAAACTATTTGGCACAAAAATTTGATTTTTACACATCTTTTTGACTGATACCTTCCCCCCATAAATGACTTAATTTTGTTTCGATGTTCAACGCAGTTATTGTGCAGCATTAGATGTAGTAAACCATTGCACGAAATTTTGAAGAGTTTGCAGAGGTAAAAGTCCATAGCGTATACTTTCCGTATGGTCGATTTTAGTTGCTACTAGAAATTCTTTTTTTTTTAAAAAAAAAGATACATTCAAACGAATAAAATTCTTGAAGTAAGACACTTCTATATTGTTTTTAAATAAAGAAAATATTAAGCACCGAACAAGGTTTGAACTCACAACCTTTCACTCAGCAGCCACACACTTTAACCATTACACTAACGCAGCTCGTCATTCAATAGAACTCCCGGAGGTCTTTAAAATGTCACGCAAAATACAGACAAACACTGTTGGTATGACTATGAATTACTCACGTTTCGTCGAAGTACAATAGGAAATAAACAATTACCGCTGTTCTTTATTGCGAAAAAGCTGTTAGTAAGAATAATACAAACACCTTTCCTTGCTATCGGCTGAATTAGGAGGCTTATTGCTTGTTTGGTTTAATTAATTAATAGAATATGAAGCAATTGGTATAAAGAATGCTTTTTCCAAACTTTCTATAAAACAAAGTCTGCTATCAAGACATTGCTTTTGTTCAATTACTTTATTTATGACAGAACGTTTCTAAAACTGAAGATACTCGTCCGTGCTCTGGACTGCAGTCGATCTCTGGCAACGTCGTTCTCTGTTCATTGGCCGACTGTGTTTTGTGACGTCAGATGCGCAGAACGAACCTAAACTCGGCCGCCGTCGTAAATGACACACACTTTAGAATCCACAAGTCACCGTAGGGTGTTCTACGGTGATTACTTTTGCTTCAACTGTGATCTCATTCATTTCCCGTTCCATTCGTGAATGCCGCATGGAGGAACGCCTGTCGCTAAGCCTTTGTATGAGCTATTATTTCTCTGATTTTCCCGACGTTGTCACTTTGTGAGGTGAACGAGGGAGGAAGTAACATGTTGCTGTGCTCCCAGCATACCACCAGTAATCTCTTCCCTGATTTATGTGGCCTCTGTTGTTGCGTTTGCTTCTGGAGTTTATTGTCCACTTCTGTGATGCACTCTCGCTCCTGGTAAACGAATCAGTGACGCAATGGCTGCTCTTCATTGGACCTTCCGTAGCTCCTCTAGTAATCGTACATGTTAACAGTGTGAATGACGAGCAATACTCGACCTGTCAACCGAGCGAGGTGGCGCAGTGGTTAGACACTGGACTCGCATTCGGGAGGACGACGGTTCAATCCCGCGTCCGGCCATCCTGATTTAGGTTTTCCGTGATTTCCCTAAATCATTCCAGGCAAATGCCGGGATGGTTCCTCTTAAAGGGCACGGCCGACATCCTTCCCCATCCTTCCCTAATCCGATGAGACCGATGGCCACGCTGTCTGGTCTCCTTCCCCAAACAACCAACCAACCAACTCGACCTGTCGAACTAGCGTTTTGCACCTCACTTGTTTCGTGGATGAGTTAAATTCCCTTAGGATTCTTCCGAGAAATACGAGGTGCGACAATAAAGTAACGAGACTGATGTGAAAAACAATGTTGCTTACCGTTCTAGTCAAGTTCAGTGTTGTCTCCTTCAAAGTAGTTCCCTTCTGATTGTACACACTTTTTCCAGCGCTTCTGCCATAGATGGTAACATTGCTGGAACTCATCTTCTGTAATATCCTCCAAGACCCTCGTCACAGCTTTTTGGACATCTTGTGTTGTTTGAAAATGGTGTTTTGACTCTTGGAAACAGAAAAAAGTCACACGGAACGATATCTGGTGAATAAGGTGGTTGTGGCAGTACTGAAATTTGAGGTTAAAAATTGCTGTACTGACAGAGCAGTATGGGATGCCGCATTATCGTGATACAGAATGCAATTATCAGCAATGTTGGCACGGACACAAAGAACTCTTTTACGAAGTCTTTCTAAAATTTCTTTGTAGTAATATTGGTTAACTGTTTGTCCAGAAGGCACCCACTCTTTATGAACCATTCCCTTGCAGTCAAAGAAGCACACAAGCACGCATTTCACTTTTGACTTCGACATGCGAGCATTTTTTGGTCTGGGTGAGCACCATTGCAAACTTTGGCGTTTTGTCTCTAGATCGTACTGAAAAAAACCAACTTTCACCACCATTGATAACACGGCTCAACAATTCTGGATTGATTTCCGTTTGCTCTAACAGATCGGATGCCACATATTTCCGTTTTTCTCGCTGTTGTGGCGTGAGATTTTTGGGGACCATTTTTGCACATACCTTTCTCATACCAAAATCTTCAGTTATTATTAGACGAACCGTTTCTCGGTTGATGTTCAGTTCTTCTGCAATCATTTTCACGGATAATCTTCGATCAGATCGTACGAGTTCACGCACCCTGGCGAAGTTGACATCCGTCCGTGACGTTGATGATCGTCCACTGCGGTCTTCATCTTCAACATTCGTTCTGCCCTCACTAAACATTTTACGCGAACGAAAAACTTGAGCTCTTGACATAACCTCCTTTCCAAAAGCCTTTTGAAGCTTACTGTAAGTTGTCGTCGCGTTTTCATCCAATGTAACGCAGAAAGAAATGGCATACCGTTGCGCAATTTTATGCGGTTCCATTTGCGTGACGAGAGACACAAACATGTGTTAACTTATTACAGCACAACTCACGAACGAGCAGTTGCATGGATGTGCCGCTTGGACTAGAAGCAGCTTATAGACCAAGGTAAAAGATGTTGTGCCTGCACAAGCCTGCAGGGTTGCCACATCTTGCAAAGAAAATCAATCTCGTATCCAAGGTTCTCGGGTGTCCAGCCGGATCCGATCGTCGAAGTTCCACGATATTTCGGCGAATGACTGTTCCGCCATCAGCACCACCTGATGATGGCGGAACGGTTATTCGCCGAAATATCGTGGAACTTCGACGATCGGATCCGGCTGGACACCCGAGAACGTTGGATACAGCACATTCGCCGGGAAAGCCTCAGATTACATAAAATCAATCTCATTACTTTATTGTCGCACCTCGTATGTAGATGTTTGTGGTAGCGTAATAGCGGCTCTAGGTTAATAGTACATTTTCTGGAAAGAAATATATGGGTGGCTCGCCGCATGCAGTCGGCCTGTGGTGGGTGGCAGCACACAGGCCGGCCGCGAACTCAGGACCCAGCACACGCAAGGAATGGGGGCGCGTGCTGCGGCGGGCACCTCGCATTGCGGGCGAGCCCGTTCCAGCGGCCTCCCAAGCACGAGGTCCGCAGCGCACCAGCACTGGCCGATGGCCGGCCCTACGGATGCAGATTGTTCGTCGTTTCACCCCGCATATCTACGTCAATACCCGAACTCCTCAAGCCACTTTGCAGTGTGTGGCGGAGGGTACTTTGGGGTACCTCTGCGACTTCCTCCTTTTCCTGTTCCATTCACGAATGGTTCGCGGGAAGAACGATTGCTGATAAGCTTGCGTGTAGCGTCGAATGCGGTTTTATCTTAACCGTCTTTTCGCCAGATACGCCGGGTGAGCAAAAAGTCAGTATAAATTTGAAAACTGAATACACCACGGGATAATGTAGATAGAGAGGTACAAATTGACACACATACGTGGAATGACATGGGGTTTTACTAGAACCAAAAAAATACAAAAGTTCAAAAAATTTCCGACACATGCCGCTTCATCTGATCAGAATAGCAATAATTATCATAACAAAGTAAGACAAAGCAAAGATGATGATCTTTACACGAAATGCTCAGTATGTCCACCATCATTCCTGAACAATAGCTGTAGTCGAGGAATAATGTTGGGAACAGCACTGTAAATCATGTCCGGAGTTACGGTGAGGCATTGGCGTCGGATGTCTTTCAGAATCCCTAGAGATGTCGGTCGATCACGATACACTTGCGACTTCAGGTAACCCCAAAGCCAATAACCGCACGGACTGAGGTCTGGGGACCTGGGAGGCGAAGCATGACGAAAGTGGCGGCTGAGCACACGGTCATCACCAAACGACGCGCGCAAGAGATCTTTCACGCGTCTAGCAATATGGGGTGATTCTAATAAAACCCCCATGTCATTCCAAGCATGTGTGTCAATTTTTACCTCTCTATCTACATTATTCTGTGGTTTATTAAGTTTTCAAATTTAAACTGACTTTTTGATCACCCGGTACATACGAAGAAGAAATATGGTGTTACAATCTTCCAGGTGCGTACGCTCTCGGAACTTCAACAGCAATCGACACCTTGATGTAGAATGGCTCTCTTGTCGCATTTGTCATTGGAATTCCTCGGTCATCTCCGTGACGTTTTCGGGCTTACTAAATGAATCTGCGACGAAACGTGCAGTAGCTCTTTGGGTCTTCTCAATCATCGATGTACGGATCCCAGACTGTCGAGGAGTAATCGGGTATTGGTCGAACGAGTGTTTCGTAAGCTACCTTCTGTGTTGACGGACTAAAATTTCGTGACGCTTGTTCCAATGAATCAGTGCGGGTCTGCCTTTCCTACGATTAGTTTTATGTCGTCGTTCCACTTCAGATCGCTCCGTAGGCATACTCTTAGATATTTTGTGGAAATAACTGCTTTCAGTGACTTTCCTGCAGTTGTGTAATCATACGAAATGGTCTTTCTCTTTGTGTATGCGCAGTGCTTTGCATTTGTTTACGTTGAGTACCAGCTGCCATTCGCTGCATCAAGAATGGATCCTCTCCAGGTCTTCCTGCATTTCGCTACACTTTGTGAAAAGTAATGGTCCTGTAACAGTCGCTTGGAGTATGCAAAATCAGTTTTACGTTTGAAGATTTCTCTCCGTTCAGAGTGACACGCTGTATTCTCTTTGTTAAAAACTTTTCAATCGAATCACACAGTTGGTCTGATATTTCGCACTGTCGCCTTTTGTTCATTAGGCGGCAGTACGGAACTGTATCGAACACCACGTTTGTTCGTTGTTGCTCTCATTGTCTTCTGTGCAGTGTGTTGCTGGTCCCAAGTCGTCGTCGCCCTTGTACCAACAAATATGAAATGGTCAAAGGATTGCTACTGAGATGACTTACGAAGGTTATTCCAATGAAAGCAGTTTCTGCATTTTGAAATGGATATATTCTTCAGTATTTCCACACTCTGCGCGCTAATAACGTATAATAGTTTTGCCTTCAGCAGTACTAAAAAAACAGTATCAAGTCCCTTTGCGACAACTTTTCCGGCAAGAGGTCCATTCCACAAAAGATTCCCGCCAAATATCTGAACTTGCCTCTCAACGAACAAGAATAGCTGTCTCACGCGGAGGTCAGTAGTTTATAACACTATTGGTGATAATAGCTGGTACAACTACGGAGCAATTAATAGAGTTACATGAGTTCAAGTGAAGTGCTTCAGAACTAACTTAAAAATGCCGGATATAACTATTGAAGTACCAACCTATTTTTATGAGTATGTGTATATCGAAATTATTTGTACCAAACTGAAAAGATCGATACCTAGTGGTATCGTATGGTTCTCATTATATTAATGGTTTGGTAGCAGAACACACACACACACACACACACACACACACACACACACACACACACACACACTCTCTCTCTCTGTGGTGTATGGCGGCCTTTTAAGCCAAAGCCAGATCCGCGCACCTCTTACTGCCAATCCGTTATTGAGTCCAAAATCAAACCGTGTAGTTGTAACGGAATTGCAGCTGTTGAAACGGAGAGCGCACTCTTTTTTTTTTTTTTTAAAAAAAAAAAAAAAAAGCTGTGTAATCGGAATTGCGACCCGACGCACATTGGATAATGAATGAACATACGAGCTTGCTAACTGCATAGGGGAGAGACCCACCGGCAATCCCATGAATTGGCAACGTATAATTCGTGCTAAGCTAACTTTTAATTGCCATGCGTAATTTAAAATTTACGCCTAGTTTCTACCTTTATTCATGTAAAACGTATAGTCTTGTTGAATTTGATGGAATTGTTTCCAATTCAAATGGTTCAGATGGCTCTGACCACTATGGGACTTAACGTCTGAGTTCATCAGTCCCCTAGAACTTAGAACTACTTAGACCTAACTAACTTAAGGACATCACACACATCCATGCCCGAGATAGGATTCGAACCTGCAGCCGTAGCGGTCGCGCAGTTCCAGACTGAAGCGCCTAGAACCGCTCGGCCACTGCGGCCGACTGGAACTGCTTGAAACACAACTTTATTAATATGGGACCATTGTTTGTCTGTTCGTTTTTCCATTGCCACAATTACGAAACCGGTTTCTCCTCTGCTCGTCAGCATTTAAAATGCATCACCTCACTACGGGCGGCTCTATATCGGAAATACACGACATTCCGTTAGAAACCGTGCCGTTAGGAGCGTGTGTGACAAATGACGAGCGAGTCGCGTTTAGCGAGGGTGGTAGTGAGCATGGAGTGGCAGTGTTATTGCAGCGCGCGGGCGAGTGTTGCAGACAGGTGCTGGTGGGCAGACAATGGTCGGTCAGCTCGTAAAGCAGCGGCAGGGCGGCCGTTGGCGCTCGGCCCATCGGCCACATTGTCCGCCGCCAATAAAGCGCTGCTCCACGCCTCGCCTCGTGGACTCCCAGTGGACGCTGCGGTAGCCCGATCCCCTCCACGCTCTGCTACACGGAACGGAAAATTATCTCCGGTCCAACAATCGCCATCGGCAGCAGGGAAGGCGAACGGAAGGCTCCCATTTGTTGTAAGTGTCCTGGAAAAATACGATACACACGTAAAGGATGTTGCATACGGGACGCTAGTGCCACCAGTTCCAAGGTGCCTCATGTCGTCATCACGTTGGCACGACATCACACATCGGACTAACACAGACACGCGCTGCTAGGATCGTAACAATTAGGTATAGCGCATGCGAAAGTGGAACAGTTGTTCGTGGCGACCTCGGATGAGAATCTGTGGAAAAAACAGCGGCGTAATTCTCGCAACACTCTATTGTGCACATTCATCGAACCGGTATTCGAGGAAAACCGTGGTACGTAGGGGTCACATGTATAAGTTGACAGATATTACGACACATGCAAAGATATATAGACAGTCAATGTTTTACGTATGTCAATGTGCAGATAGAACAGAAAAGAAAATTTGTACTATTGATACGATGAGCCCTCTGCCATGCACGGTGCTACCGGAGTGTACACAGCAGATGGACAAAAATACAGAAATACCAAAGACACAGCACATTACCTTGCCGGATATATTGTAGGAAACCCATTGGCATTCTCAGAATTGGTAATACAGGTCCCCTGTATGATATTAAAGTGAATCCTAGACCACTCTCCTTGCATAGTAGTGTTAAGTTCAGGTAACTATAAGGGAGGTGGATAGCGATAATGTGCCCTCGTCTCCAGAATAGACCTCAGAAGCTCAATAGTATTGAGATCTAGTTGTTGTGGTGGCCAGGGGAAATGCGACAGTCATCCTCGTGCTCACGAAACCAGTTCCGAGCTGTGTGAACAGCGGCCCTGGCGTCGTGGAACACAGCTTCACAGTTGGGCAACAAACTTTGTACATACCATGGGATGGATCTGATCAGCCAGAATGGTCACATAATCCTTTGTCGTAATGCGGCCTTACAGAGTAAGCATGGGGCCACAGAATACCACAATATGGCTGCCCAACTCTCGTCACCGATGCCCCCCCCACCCCTTCTCCTCTTTCCTCCCCTCCTATTTCCTCCCCTCCTCTTCACCCCACTTCTCTTCACCCCACTTCTCTTCACCCCACTCCTCTTCACCCCCCCCCCCTCCTCATCTCCTGAACCTTCGCAATTTTGCTGGAGACAACGAGACCGACCTCTGCCGAAGATTCGACCACATATCGATCGTAATCGCCTTCACATTCATTAGAATTTTTTAGCCTTTGTTCGAAGTTTACGTTTATACAGGAAGTAATAGCAATAAACAAACGAAATCGCTTATTTCAGAAAACGGATGTTTTCGAT
This sequence comes from Schistocerca serialis cubense, assembly GCF_023864345.2. Taxonomy (NCBI): domain Eukaryota; kingdom Metazoa; phylum Arthropoda; class Insecta; order Orthoptera; family Acrididae; genus Schistocerca; species Schistocerca serialis. The sequence continues at coordinate 221,730,800 of NC_064638.1, forward strand.
CGATTTTAACAGTCAAGTTAAACTAGAGACGAAAAGAGCCATTGTAACCGAAAACCAATTGTTTCAGCGATAACCGCTATCCCTAATGTAAGATCTATCCCAGACGTATGTGTAAAGAGCTTAATTAAATGGTATGGAAAGTAGATGCATATGATAAGAAGAGTAGAGTGCAAATGTAGGAATAAATTCTTTGTAGAATGTATCTTTTTACATCCTTTGAAACAAATGGATCACAGATCTACGTTTCTTATCGAAACCAAATGCTTGTGTATCTAAACAGGTGATCATATCATTTACTGGAGTGAGACACAAAATGACTCATTATGTCAACGTTAGACCTTCACTCAAAACTGATGGTAAGGGCAGAGTGGGAATATTGTCCGTCTTCTTAGCGAGACGGTACTGGAGATATGTGCCGTTTCCTACCTGCGACCTAATGAATAGCCGTGACGAGTGCCTGAATGCTGTAATAATGTTTTGTCGTTGTGAACGACTGTAAATTCGGTTGCCGGCACCTTAATTAAGAGCTTAATGTCCTCACCATCAATCCATGAGATTCTTCGGACAGGATTACGAGAAATTATGCACATAATCACGTTCACATTAACACAAATGTGAGAAAAACTGATATTCAGCAGCTTGTTTGGAAGACTCACGGAGGACGTCATTCGTTCACCACCTGTTTTCCGTGGTGGTCACATCCTTGCAATGGTTATTAGAATAACCAGTCACTTTTATGGTCGAACAAGACTCAGTCACCACACCATGATCGTGACGTTGGCGTGTACCTAAGTGCGGTAGTAGTACAGATCATTATAGTGAAGAAAAAAAAAAAAAGTCTTCGATCGGGCGTAGAAGTCCCAATGGTACCGACCAGCCGCCGCGTCATTAGTGGTAAAAATAATTGATAATGTGACCTTGAATATGCCCATAATCAATGGATATGAAAAAGCTTGCAGTCTTGGTCATCTGAGTTAATAGAGCCATTTTTGAGTAATCGTTGAAATGACCCTCAACTCTTGCTATTGACATTTTCGAGACGCTATGTTCGCTGGTTGTAGGACAGTTGGTTGGTTTCATTGTGCATTTGGAGAAGTGGTATCGATTTCCATATTCGTCAGAAGTGAAGCAGTCGCCCTGGAATTATCGCTATTAATCATGCACTAAGCGAATGTTTGTGGGCATGGACCAACACACACTTTGCGAATGTGTAGAAAACGTCCAAAACAAAAAGACTATATGTACCGATTACATAAGACCAAGTGCTGTGCTGGGATGCGAGTATTTTGCTAACGCACTAGATTTTCTAAGCAAAAAGATTGTGGTGAGAAGCAAAACTTGAGACTGCGTAGGCTTTCCCAGCTTACTACTACATTCGTGGCATGTTCGCTGGATTTGCAGACGGATCCCAAGATCGAATGGACTTATTTCGTCGCTTCAGTCGGCCGCCATCTTCGCATGCGAACCTAGTTCAGCTTTGCATCTGAAGCTGGCGGCTAATTCGAACGCCGAAATGTATCGATTTGATCTTAGGATCCGGCCGCCATCCCGATAAATATACTACGAAGCTGAAGTTTTTTCTTAATCGTTTGCGAAGAACGAAGGAGAAAAAGCAGCGTTTTTGGTGTGCCCGGTTGCCTATAGCACAGGGGATAGACGACTCGCCACGCAACGCACACTCGTTATGCTGGCTCCGAAAGCGTAGCCGCTGGGTCGCTACGCATACTTTAGTTTGTGGTAATCTTCACCTGTCAACTACGGTTGTACATCATTACATGCAGTGGTGATCAGTAGGATGAACATTTTCTTTTCCGGCACGATGTCCACCGTTGCATACCACTGTTTCTCCGGCTACAACGTAATACATATCTAATTCTGTGCTTATGGGTTCCAAGAATTCGTCATAGACTTGTATTTTATACACCGCACATTTAGGCAATTTCACGTGTAATGAAATGAGTGGAACTGTTACAAGTCGGAGGAGGGTTAGTGGTGGGGAGGGGGTGGGGGATGAAAGTGGTCCGGACGAGTGGATGAGATTGGACGTGAATGTGTGCATATAACCACACCCCGTGACGCACACACCATGCGTACGCCCGCCATGTGATCCACACCGGTTCAGAGCATAGAGCGGGCTGTGTGAGTGGAGCAATGCGAGGGGAACGACGATACTCTCACTAGAACAGCGGATGTTCGTTGTGGAAAGTTAGTTGACAGCACATTCGTGGAAACGGTGTGATCAGTTGTTCGCTAAGAAGTTCAATGGCGTCAAAGTGCACGCAGAAAAAGCCATGCAACGCTCAGTCCGAAAATGGCGTCAGATAGGATCTCTTTTGAACAAGTCTAGCAAAAAAAAAAAGTGCCTTGACACCAGAAAATGTCTGCAGTTCAGCATAAAATGCTTCAGAGGCCTGCCAAATCAACCCGACGCCTGTCGCAAGAGACCGGCATATCACGTCGATCACGCAAAACAGCACCTGTTCTCCAGGCCACTTCCATTTGCCCTACCCTGTATTTTTATTTATAGACTTGTTATTGAAGCTTTTAGGGCTTAAGTTATGTTACTCAGTTTAGTGATGTTGCTGTCTGTCTTACGGTTGGATAACATTCTCTTGTAAGTGCATCTACAAAAATGCCGAGGTGTATTCAAAATATGGGCAGAGCAATCCAATTACACTCTCTAGTCACATTAATGTGGCCACCTGCGAGTGCCTGAATAACCATCTTATGAAGCACGGACCTGTGCGAGACGTGCAGGAGTAGTGTGTGTGGGTTCTGGAAGATACCGGCAGGGTTGTGGACCCAAGCCGACTCCAGTGCCGTGGCCAGCAGCGCAAAAAATCTTGGCTGAGGATCCATGGCGTAAACAGCCCGATCGAGTTGGTCCCACAGATTCTTGATTTGGTTTAAATCTGGAGAGTTCGGTAGGCAGGGGAACACGGTAAATTCGTCCTTGTGCTCTTCGAACTGCGCAAGTACACTGCGAACTGTGTGACATGTTGCATTGTCCTGCTGGTTGGTGTCTTCATACCGAGGAAAAACAAACTGCATTGTGGAGGTGGACGTGGCCCCCAAGGATGGATATATACTTGCGTGATTCACTCTGCCTTCCAGAATAACGAAGTCACCAAGGGAATGCCCTCCTGTCTGGAGCCTTCCAACGATTGTTGCAGGGTGTTTGCCATACACGCCAACTAGCGGCTGTCGGATGGAGCGTAATGCGCGATTCATCTGAAAAGACCACCTGTCGCCACTCGGTGGACGTCTTGTTGCGGTATAGGCGTGCAAATTCCAACATTTATAGACGATGAACGTTGTTCAACAAGGGTTGAGGGGGAGGATGCGTGGACCAGGCTCCTGCTGCGAAATGCCGTATGCAACAACGTTCGCTGAACGGTCGGTGAGGAGACATTGTTGGTGCCTCCTTGGTTCATCTGAGCGATCAGTTTATCAACAGTTTTACGTATGTTCGCCCGTAACCTTGTCCGCAGCATCATCTGTGGCTTGTGCCTCACTAAACTTGTGCTGGTTTTGAATAGCATGGTATACAGTAACCGCGGCGGCGCGCTAACAGTTTACAAACTTGGCTGTTTCGGAAATGCTTCCGCCCTTGACAGGGATACAAATGATCATGCCGTTTTGGACGTCAGATTAATCACTCCGTTTCCGCATTACGAAAGCGACTGCACTGTTAGTGTTACTTCAACCATAAGGACTTTCAATCGCGCTCAAATGTTCCAAAAGTTATCTAACCTGTAACTTTGAAGATAAAAACATCAGATTGGCTGTTTTTGCAACAAACCTTCGACAGAAAGCTATTCCTTGGCTTGTGATCGGTAGTACACTTGGAAACATTGTAGGCAATAAATTATACAGTGCCTCCGCAAAAGTCCCTCCGCAGCGGCGAGCTCCGCATGATTCGCGTTACGGGGAGCGTTAGGCTGGCAACACATTCATATCTCTGTATAAGCTGTGGGCCGGGATTCACTGCCAGTTACTGCAGTTATGTTGGGAAATGGGATTAAACATTATTACAATTAAAAATTGAAATTAATCAATTATATTAATTACCGTTAAATACACTGCACTCACTAATACCACAGTAGGTGTTGGAAATTTTCCCTTCTTGAAGACATAGTTAAACACGTTCACATTTCCAGAATGAAACTTTCACTCTGCAGCGGAGTGTGCACTGATATGAAACTTCCTGGCAGACCAGAACTGTCTGCCGGACCGAGACTCGAACTCGAGACCTTTGCCTATTGCGAGCAAGTACTCTACCGTCTGAGCTACACAAGTACGACTCACACCACGTCGTCACAGCTTCAATTCTGCCAGTATCTCGTCTCCTACCTGCAAACTTCACAAAAGCTGTCCTGCGAAACTTGCAGAACTAGCACTGCTGAAAGAAAGGATAGTGCGGAGACATGGCTTAGCCACAGCCTGAGGGATGTTTCCACAGCGAAATTTTCACTCTGCAGCGGAGTGTGCGCTGATACGGAACTTCCTGGCAGTTTAAAACGATGTGCCGGACCGTAACTCTACCGTCCTGAGACGAGATACTGGCAGGACTGTGAGGACCGTGCGTGAGTCGTGCTTGGGTAGCTCAGACGGTAGTGCATTTGTCCGCGAAACGCAAAGGTCCCGAGTTCGAGTCTCGGTCCGGCATACAGTTTTAATCAGCCAGAAAGTTTCAGGTTTACATTTATTTGCGAACACCTTTACCAATCTTTCAAGTGTAATCAATTATCACTGTCTTCAGTTCATCTATTGTCTTTTGGTTATTTTAAAACAGAAATGTTTTAGCCGCATCCGGCCCCGGCCCCAGATCGAATCCGTTCGGTGTAATTAACTAGATCCATGTGCTGGACAGTCTGGATGTGGTTTTACGTTATTTCCCACATCCTCTTAGGTGAATACCGGACTGATACCCACGTCTTGTCTCAGTTACACGTTTCGCAAACACACAGAAAAAGTTCTCACAAAAATGGGATAACACTATACGCAGGCAGATATAGTACACAAATGATGAGGGATGGTGTGACTGGCCACCTTCTATCACAAACATTGCCATATCCAATAATTAAGATGTCGTTCACATGAAGATACGGGATAAAGGTCAGGAAATAGATGATGATTTAGTACATATGCGTATTTGGACATTTTTTGCCCGGTCCCTTAAAGTTGAAAAAAGGCTATCTGATACACCGTCAGTCTCCAAAAGTTGGGCTTCCATCTTTCGGACGTATTTCCGTTGTTACTATGTCTTCTATTATCAGTTATTGATCAGAAGCGCTAATCATCAAATTGCAAGACTGATATGTGACCCCATTTGCGTTGGGGGCTGTGTGGTAGACAGTGGACGGTGGTACGGTAGTTTTCGCATTGCTGACTGAACTGCCTGTATCACTCATTCAGTGCTTGCTGTGACAGCGGCGAAGATTAGACCAGTGCTGTTCTGACGTCAGATGCCTGTCCGGTTTCACCGGTTTTTCTAGCTGCAGGGCTAGTCACGGCATTTCATTCTGTTACTAGAGCGGCAGACGATGGACGATGTATCAGGCTGGTTTAAAGTAGCCTTTCTCTTTATTCTATCCTGTGCGAGTATATCTGTGCGTCACTGCTGCAACCTAGATCCATCCGATCATCTAAAATTTTCGCTACTGCACCTCCCTCATTAACCAAACTGTCAGTTCAATGATACTGCTAGATGTGTCATATTAACCGCTTCCTTATTTTAGTTACGTTGATGTGTTAATTTAGTTTATTTATTTTCGCAGTTCGGTTCAATACCTCCTCATTAGTTATTCGATCTACCGACGAATATTCAGCATTTTTCTGTAGCTCATGTCCAAAACTTTATTTCTCTTCTTGTTTGAACTATTTATCCCCCACATTTCACTCCCTTACAAGGCTACACTCCATACAGATTTATTCAAGAAAGACATTCTAACTCTTAAATTTACGTTGGATAGGAACAAAATTTATTCTTTTCGGGAACGTTTTTCTTGATATTATCAGTTTTCGTTGTATATTCTTTCTACTTCCACCATCAACAGATAATTAGCATGGCTCATCTACTGCTTCCCATGTCTCTATTTCCTAATCCAGTTCTCCAGCATTGCCCGATTAAATGAGAGTACATTCCATTGTCCTTGTTCTACATTTGTTGGTGTCCATCTTACAATCACGCTAGCAATGCTTTTCCAAGGCCTTTACTGTCTCTGACAGAATTGCGCTGTCTCGACAAACCCAAAAATGTTTGTTTATTCCCTCTGAACCTTGCTCAGTATACAGATTGACTGACAAACGAAATAGGCTACAATCCGGTCTCACTCACTTCTCAACTGGTGCTTCCCTTTTATGTCTTTACAATCGCAATCTGGTTTTTGTACACTTTGTAAATAACCTTTCGTTCTCTGTATTTTGTCCGTATTCTTCAGAATTTAAAAGGTGTAGGCCTGTCAACAGCGTGAAAAGCTTTTTCTGAATCTACAAATGCTGTAAATGAAGGTATCCCTTTTTTTGCGTCTGGTTCTAATATAAGCCGTATCGCCCCGCAAGACCCTAATACCCTCCAGAAGCCAAACTAATCTTTCCCCGGTCGGCTTCTACCATTTTTTCCATTCTTCCGTAAATAATTTTTCTCAGTGATCAGCAGTCATGAATTAATAACCTAGTTTCTAATAAATTGTCATTATTCGTAGTGGTATCCAATCCAAAAACAAATAAATTGGCAGTGTAAGGATTGGTTCGGTAGTAGATTCGTTAACATTTTTTTAATCTTTCGTCGTCCAAATTAGACTGGTTGGGAAACTGCGACTGTTTATAATACAAAAAAAATTAAAACAATTATCTGCACCATTACTTTTAGGTGGATGAGTGGTTTACATTAGAAATCTGTTATTCACTTTCAAATAATAGCGGAACATGTTCAGTGACAAAGCTGAGACAGTGGCGGTGAACTTACACTATCATCTGTTTTTTAATTACCAAAATCATGAAATTTCTCCGAATTAGAGACTGGAAGGAGCTGTCTGTGTGTGCTTTGAAGATAATTTTGATAGCCGAGATCGCGTTCAGTACCATTTACTCCTGACGGCCGGTTTCAACAGTCTGTCATCTTCTGATCTTCAAAAACAATTGTTGTTATAGTCCTGTTTCGTTATGACTGTATCACACATGTTACGTTGACACTGTAGTGGATAGTATGTAGCACATTCCACAGAGGTGCGTTAAAAATAAAAGTAGGTATGTTGCAAATAAAAAAAAATACAGTGAAATGGCATCTTGTGTAACTAGGGATGTTCACACACTTAACATTCCACTGATGCTTGTCAGATGCTGATCGCGTAACAGTTCACGTTTGTGCACATGTTTCGTGTAAATACATAATGGATCCACATTGTTCTAAGTACACAGTTCAACTCAAACCTGTATTTATTTTTAACAAACCTGTGTGGAAAGTGCTATATACTGTCCACTAAAATGTCAAAATGACATTTGTGGTACAGTCGTAGCGAAACAAGGCGTATAACAACTACTTTTTTGAAGATCAGAAGATTACAGTTTTTAACTGTTGAAACGAGTCATCAGCAATAAATAATACTGAATGTCATCTTGGCTATTAAAAGTTTCTTTAAATCATGAAAAGTATTCCCAAATCACAAAACCCATATATTAACAAAAAAATAAATATACTGAAATCGAGGTTTAAAAGGTGTTGTGCGATAATATGTTTAAAAAAAGTTTGTGATTTAAACCAGTATACCGGGGGGTTCAGAAAGAAAGAACGGATTTATTATAGATAAAGTATAAAAGATTCAAATACATTGCGCATTTCACTGGACAGAAAAAGGTTCAAAGCTCTGACAAAGCTGCGCTGTTGTCTGTCTGCAGCAACTTGGCGACGACACCATCAGAAAAACCATTTTGTGTGTTGGAATTTGCGCGAAGTCGATCAATTTTTGAAGTGCAACTTGCGGTCCGCTGCCGATTCAGCAAGAAGCCGACTGGCGTACAAAATACTTGGAAGTTGGTTGCATCTGCAAAGGGAAGAGCACTGGTCGGCCACTCAAGACCAATGAAAATGTCGAGCGTATACGATATGCGTTCACACGGAGTCCTCGGGAGACTAAAAGACGGGCAGGTCAGGAACTTCAACTTCCTCAAACAATGGTGTGGCGTGTTCTGAAACGACGCCTGCGTATGAGGTCTTAAAAGTTGCAGTTACTGTAGGAACTGCGTCCAAGTGACCGTATCAGCAGGTAGTAATTTTGCAATCCAGTTCTCCGGGGTATGGTAGTGTACAATCTTCTGAACGACTAATCTTTTCGGACGAATCGACATTTCATCTATCGAGTTCAGTAAATCGCCATTATGTAAGAATTTGGAGGTTACAAAATCCAGGCCTCGTCTTCGAACATGAGACTCGCCGAAACTGCGTGCGTTATGTGCCGTTTCTGTTAAAAGTTTGTGGACCTTTCTTTTTTGCGGCGGAAACTGGGTCGGAAAGTCATACCTGGACCTGCTGCAAAATTGGTTGTTTCTTCAATTTCAAGAAGATTCCAGTGACTTCTTTTTATGCATGATGACGCCCTGCCTCACTTTCATCTTGAGGAGCGGCGTTATCTTAACACTGTTCCACAACGTTGGATTGGAAGAGGCCTTCCTGTAGTGTTGGCAGAAGAGCAAACACCGTGTTGCTAGAGGAGGCCGAAATGCACGCTTTTAAGCTCACGAAGATTGGCGTGAGGTCTGGAACAGTTAAAGGATTTGAGTCTAGCAAATAAAGTACGTAGCTGATGGAATACTTAACTTTAATCCACAATTGGTGAACATCTCTCGTTACTGTACAAGCTTCACAATATTAATTATCAAATGCTATGGCGCCTTGCTAGGTCGTAGCAAATGACGTAGCTGATGGCTATGCTAACTATGTCTCGGCAAATGAGAGCGTATTTGTCAGTGAACCTTTCCTAGCAAAGTCGGCTGTACAACTGGGGCGAGTGCTAGTAAGACTCTCTAGACCTGCCGTGTCGTGGCGCTCGGTCTGCAATCACTGACAGTGGCGACACGCGGGTCCGACGTATACTAGCGGACCGCGGCCGATTTAAAGGCTACCACCTAGCAAGTGTGGTGTCTGGCGGTGACACCACACTTCCAGCTCACCAGACCTCACAGCTTTCGACTTTTGTTACATGGGGGTACATACGAGACAGAATCTTTGTCCCACTTATGACAGCTACTGTTGAAGAGCTGAGAAATCGAATTGTTGAAGGTGTCTATTCAGTAAACAGGGGCTTTTTGATTCGTCTGTGGAATAAAGTGGACTACCGTTACGATGTTTCTTGAGCTACATTTGGTGCTCATGTTCAGTGTGTTGTATAGCTTATGTGCGAACACACTTTGAACCGTGCTCTATTCAGCGACATGCACAGTGTGTTTGTCTATTATAGTTTGTCTATAATAAACAACTGAAATCTGTTCTTTCTAGGAGGGTTGTCCAGAAAGTAAGTTCCGATCGGTTGCGAAATGGAAAGCACTGGGAAAATCCGGTAAAGCTTCGCACAGATGTGTTGGGTAGTGTCTCTAGTATGCCCGTCAATCGTGTCGTGTCGCTCTTTTCAGTTTTGAGTGAACAGTGAGCACGTAAACATGCGTAGAGAATAGCGTCTCCCGCCAAGTATGAGGGCCTGGTTAGAGATTTCGCCTGTGCCATGCAGCCCACATAACACAACTGTGGAGCAGTTCCTTCTTCATGCCAATTCTCGCCACACACTGCAGGGGCAATGAAGACGCTCCTGCAGCGTTTCCGATGAGAAGTGTTTGACCACCCACAGTGCAGTCCCCCTGAGTCTCATCTTTGCTCCAAGAACCGCTGGCTATGAAGATAAAAATTTTCCACAGACAATGAGGTGCAGACCAGTGCAGATAATTGGCCGACAGCACAGGCGGCTGCTTTCTATGGCGAGGATATTGGAAAGATGATACAACACTATGACAAAACTCGAAGGTGCAGCGGCGACTATGTAGAGAAGTAGGTGGAAGGTGTACCTAACTAAACTTGTTGTAGCTGGGATTCACAGTCCTAAAAAATGTTTTTTGAAGAATATCATCTTTACGCCAGTGACTGTTAAGTTTTTATTCCACTATTGCAATTTCGGCCTTAGGCCATTATTAAGTGCAGCTGAAAACTACAGAATGTTTAAAAAATTATTTTACGGATTCATTACGTATCTCGGCGTTGAGCCGATTATACAAGACAATTTAACTATGTAGCCATGTTACTTACATATTATGGCTTCAAGCCATGTCAGCGTAATGTAAGCTGACACATTTGTATGTCGTTGTGAATATCGTTAAATACATTCGTGACGTTGTTACACAGTGCAAGCACACGTATTCAAACATCGTAAAACAACATAATCTGTAAGTGCACATGCTCGTTAAGCCATCACTAGTCACAAATGCGTGAGACCACAGCTTCAGACTACTGTTCGCAGGCTACTAATAACCGTTTTGGCTCGTAAACGGATTACAGTTATTGTTTTGCTGTGTGTGGAGCGCCATTGTAGTCCATGCATGTTTTAAAAATAAGTCACGTAAGATTTTATGTATAACGATGTATAACCCTTGTGTATGTAATTCGATGAGTAATCCTCACGTTTATCTATGATGGTTTAAGAATAAGTCTCATAAGATTTTATAGCAGACTTTATAATTGTGCAACGAGGGCGTACTCTTTGCTTTCTAGTACAGTCGTTGGACTGCAATGGCTCTCCACACATAGCAAAACAATATCTGTAATCTGTTTACGCGCCAAAACTGTTATTAGTAGCCTGCAAACAGTAGTCTGCAGCTGTGGTCTCACGCATTTGTGACTAGTGATGGCTTAACGAGCATGTGCGCTTATAGATTATGTTGTTTTACGATGTTTGAATACGTGTGCTCGCACTGTGTAACAACGTCACGAATGTATTTAACGATATTCACAACGACATACAAATGTGTCGGCTTACATTACGCTGACATGGCTTGAAGCCATAATATGTATGTAATATGGCTACATAGTTAAATTGTCTTGTATAATTGGCTCAACGCCGAGATACATAATGAATCTGTAAAATAATTTTTTAAACATTCTGTATTTTTCAGCTGCACTTGATAACGGCCTAAGGCCGAAATTGCAATAGTGTAATAAAAACTTACAACAGTGTACCTAACTGTTGCAAATAAAACGTTTCTGGTTTTCACTGTGGTTTCCATTTAGCGACCGAGCGGAACTTACTTTCTGGACAACCCTCGTATATTAATCACCCTTTACACCAATTACCTATATCTTTGACGTGCTGTAAGCTGGTAATGCTCTTTTAGTTCCAGTACTGTGCTTTTAAATGTGTACAGACTGTGGACTGCTTTTTTTCATGTTTGTGTGTCATTTAATTATGAAATCGTGTATTTATAACGACTCTCAAGAGTTCTTCGTGCTAGGACGTCTTTATCAAGAACTGGAATGCCAAAGGACGGTAACTAATAGCGAAATTACGTTCAAAACTGACAGTGAATTACATCAGCAAACACAATGGTAGTGTAAGCGAGCGATCTGCCTGAAGACGGGTGTATCAGCCGTCAAAACACACCGTGGGAGAAAATGGAAGTAAGGCTCACAGATAACTGTTTTACATCATCTTTAAATTTGTTGCTCCTTTCTTTACCGACCGTAGGTAAACTAGATAGGTAGGTCGGTTGGCTGGTTGGGCGGTGGTAGGCAGGCACCTGCGAAGGCCGTCGCTAATGGAGTGGGCCGGTGGCAGGCACGCCGGGTGCAGTGGGACGCTGGTCGCCGGCGCGGCAACAGCGCGTGTGCGGCGTGCAGGCTCCACGGCGCCCGGCCGCTCTGCCAGGGGAGGCGGTCGAGCCCTGCCCTACACCCTCACTGCTCTCACCGGGTCCACGTGTCCGCGCGTACATTCGTACTGTGTACAGTGCGGGCCAGGGACTGCTCAGCATTTTACCACATGTTATGCCGTCGGCACACGGACCGTGCATTCGAGCGCTGAGCGTGTCGAGTTTCCGTCATAGCGTGGAAGAGCACGTAGAGGAGCCTCGCCGAATGTGCAGAGCAGTGTCTAGCATGTCAAATATTCTGAACGTGCGTTTGAATCAGTGAGATGAAAGAAGGCCACCTACGTTACATGCACGCCATCTCTCTTCACTAGTGCCGCAAGCCGCCATTTTCGCCTTCAGTTGAAGCCCACGTGTATACAGGGTGGTCCATTTATAGTGACCGGGTCAAATATCTCACGAAATAGGCGTTAAACGAAAAAACTACAAAGAACGAAACCCGTCTAGCTTGAAGGGGGAAACCAGATGGCGCTATGGTTGGCCCGCTAGATGGCGCTGCCATAGGTCAAACGGATATCAACTGCGTTTTTTTAAATACGGTCCCCCATTTTTATTATATATTCGTGTAGTACCTAAAGAAATATGAATGTTCTAGTTGGACCACTTTTTTCGCTTTGTGATTGATGGCGCTGTAATAGTCACAAACGTTTAACTACGTGGTATCACGTAACAACCGCCAGTACGGACGATATTTGCCTCGTGATACATTACCCGTGTTAAAGTGGACCGTTTACCAATTGCGGAAAAGGTCGATACCGTATTGATGTATCGCTATTGTGATCAAAATGCCCAACGGGCGTGTGCTATGTATGCTGCTCGGTATCCTGGACGACATCATACAAGTGTCCGGACCGTTCGCTGGACAACTACGTTATTTAAGGAAAGAGGAAGTGTTCAGCCACATGTGAAACGTCAACCACGACCTGCAACAAATGATGATGCCCAAGTAGGTGTTTTAGCTGCTGTCGCGGCTAATCCGCACATCGGTAGCAGACAAATTGCGCGAGAATCGGGAGTGTCAAAAACGTCGATGTTGAGAATGCTACGTCAACATCGATTGCACCCGTACCATATTTCTACGCACCAGGAATTGCATGGCGACGACATTGAATGTCGTATACAGTTCTGCCACTGGGCACAAGAGAAATTACGGGACGATGATAGATTTTTTGCACGTGTTCTATTTAGCGACGAAGCGTCATTCACTGACAGCGGTAACGTAAACCCGCATAATATGCACTATCGGGCAACGGAAAATTCACGATGGCTGCGACAAGTGGAACATCACCGACCTTGGCGAGTTAACGTATGGTGCGGCATTATAGGAGGAAGGATAACTGGCCCCCATTTTTCGATGGCAATCTAAATGATGCAATGTATGCTGATTTCCTACGTAATGTTCTACCGATGTTACTACAAGATGTTTCACTGCATGTCAGAATGGCGACGTACTTTCGACATGATGGATGTCCGGCACATAGCTCGCGTGCGGTTGAAGCGGTATTGAATAGCATATTTCACGACAGGTGGATTGGTCGTCGAAGCACCATACCATGGCCCGCACGTTCTCCGGATCTGACGTCCCCGGATTTCTTTCTGTGGTCAGGGATTTTCTCTGCCTCGTGATGACTGGGTATTGTGTGATGTCCTTAGGTTAGTTAGGTGTAAGTAGTTCTAAGTTCTAGGGGACTGATGACCTCAGAGCCATTTGAACCATTTTTTTGTAAGTTGAAGGATGTTTGCTATCGTGATCCACCGACAACGCCTGACAACATGCGTCAGCGCATTGTCAATGCATGTGCGAACATTACGGAAGGCGAACTACTCGCTGTTGAGTGGAATGTCGTTACACCTATTGCCAAATGCATTGAGGTTGACGGACATCATTTATTGCATTAATGTGGTATTTAAAGGTAATCACGCTGTAACAGCATGCGTTCTCAGAAATGATAAGTTCACAAAGGTACATGTGTCACATTGGAACAGCGGAAATATAATGTTGAAACGTACTTACGTTTTGTATTTTAATTTAAAAAACCTACCTGTTACCAACTGTTCGTGTAAAATTGTGAGCCAAATGTTTGTGACTATTACAGCGCCATTTACCACAAAGCGAAAAATGTGTTCCAACTAAAACTTCCATATTTTTTACGTACTACACAAATATGTAATAAAAAAGGGGGTTCCTATTTCAAAAAAAACGCAATTGATATTCGTTTGACCTACGGCAGCGCCGTCTAGCGGGCCAACCAGAGCGCCATCTGGTTTCCCTCTTCAAGCTAGACAAGTTTCGTTCTTTGTAGTTTTTTCGTTTGACGCTTAATTCGTGAGATATTTGGCCCGGTCACGATCAATGGACCACCCTGTATATGCCATTTCTGAGCACCAGCAAATTGAGGATCTCTCGAAAACCCGTCGTCAGTTTCATGACGTAAAAAAATGACGAGAAGCTTCATACTCGTGGTTCTACATCTACATTTATACTCCGCAAGCCACCCAACGGTGTGTGGCGGAGGGCACTTTACGTGCCACTGTCATTACCTCCCTTTCCTGTTCCAGTCGCGTATGCTTCGCGGGAAGAACGACTGTCTGAAAGCCTCCGTGCGCGCTCTAATCTCTCTAATTTTACATTCGTGATATCCTCGGGAGGTATAAGTAGGGGGAAGCAATATATTCGATACCTCATCCAGAATCGCACCCTCTCGAAACCTGGCGAGCAATCTACACCGCGATGCAGAGCGCCTCTCTTGCAGAGTCTGCCACTTGAGTTTATTAAACATCTCCGTAACGCTATCACGGTTACCAAATAACCCTGTGACGAAACGCGCCGCTCTTCTTTGGATCTTCTCTATCTCCTCCGTCAAACCGATCTGGTACGGATCCCACACTGATGAGCAATACTCAAGTATAGGTCGAACGAGTGTTTTGTAAGCCACCTACTTTGTTGATGGACTACATTTTCTAAGGACTCTCCCAATGAATCTCAACCTGGTACCCGCCTTACCAAGAATTAAAGAAATACGTATTGCAAGCAGCGAATTATGAGAGTATACCGTTTGAAGGCAACGTAACATTGAGGATCTATTAAAAAAAACTAATTTTCCTGGCACCATTAGTCAGAATTAATTTCCAATTAGTAACATAGCTACGGTTAAAGGTTTCATGGGATACCCCGTGACATGCAAATACGGTCGTCGCCGATTCACGCTTTGTGTGGTGCAGTTAGTAGCGTCATACAATTGTCTGAAATCAGGTTATGTGTTGCTTGTTCTCATCTCACTGGACCCATTTTTTTCCAATAGGTTATAATACCTTCTTATTAATTTAATAAAACTACAATATGGTTCAAATGTCTCTGCGCACTATGGGACTTAACTTCTGAGGTCATCAGTCCCCTAGAACTTAGAACTACTTAAACCTAACTAACCTAATGAAATCACACACATCCAAGCCCGAGGCAGGATTCGAACCTGCGACCGTAGCAGTATCGCGGTTCCAGACTGAAGAATAAAACTACATTGTGTAATATTTGATGTTATGTAAATATAGGGTGTTCTGAAATTACCGTTACGAACTTCTAGAGCTTGTAGAGGGGAGTGTGCACAAAAAATTTATTTTGAATAGGAACCCATGTCGGTAACGTACCGTTTTCGTTCTGCGACGGTTTCAGTTCAAATGTTTAACTCATCCGCTTCTGTTTGATAAACTGAATTAGGCGTGAGGCAGTACTGTTCTTAAGTAACAGTTCGAAAGAAAACATAACGCTCAATCCATTTCTCACTTAAGCACATTTGTTTGCGTTAACATTTAAACATCACATACTTAAATTATTCCAAAACTGAAAAGAATCCATGATACTGTACGTACACAACAGTACTGATGCATTACAACAGCGGCTCGATGTGGCGACCACCAGTATTGTTGCAGGCTTTGTACCTACGAAGTATGTTCCGGTAAACACTCTGCATCTCGCCTAGTCTTTCATCAGTTTCTAATGCAGCTGCCAGAACATGTGCCAGCAGATCTGCTTCTGTCTCTACAGGATTCTCCGTAAATTAAACTTTGTGTACGATCCCACAAGAAGTAGTCCCTAGGTGTTACCTAATAACTGTTCTGTGACACGCCTAATTCAAGTAGAGATGGATGAGTTAAACAACTGAGCTGAACCCACCGTAGAACAGAAACGGTACGTTTCCGGACATTGGTTCCTAATTAAAGTACACACGTCAAAAAAAGTTTCCACCACCCCAGTTCCCAGAACTCCTGAATATAGGCATTGACTGTGGATATAGAATCACAGACACAGTTCCTTTGACTGTTCAGAGATGTCACTAAACCCGCCCAAAGATGTAAACAACCATGCATGAGCAGCGACTGTTAGACGGAGGGAGTCCGACAGCCGACCAGTTCCAGTCATCCCACCAGGAAGAAGGTACACGGCTCATGTTGTCTGTAGTTCAACCATGCTTACACGGTCAATACCGCGGTTCGATCGCTTTCACATTCTTACTTTGTGCCGAGAAGGGTTCTCAACAAGGGAAGTGTCCAGGCGTCTCGGAGTGAGCCAAAGCGATGTTGTCCGGACATGGAGGAGATACAGAGAGACAGTAACCATCGATGACATGCCTCGCTCAGGCCGCCCAACGACTACTACTGCAATGGATGACCGCTAGCTACAGATTATGGCTCGGAGAAACCCTGACAGCAACGCTACCCTGCTGAATAATGCTAGCCACAGGACGTCGTGTTACGACTCATAATGTGCGCAATAGGCTGAATGATGCCCAAATTCATTCCCGACGTCCGAGGTGAGGTCCATTTTTGCGACCACGACACCGTGCAGTGCGGTATAGATGGGCCCAACAACATGCCGAATGGAATGCTCAGGATTGGCATCACGTTCTCTTCACCGATCAATGTTGCATATGCTTTCAACCAGACAATCGTCGGAGACGTGTTTGGAGGCAACCCGGTCAGGTTAGGCACACTGTCCAGTTAGTGCAGCGAAGTGGAGGTTCCTTGCTGTTTTGGGGTGGCATTATGTGCGGCCGACGTATGCCTCTGGTGGTCATCGAAGGCGCCATAACGGCTGTACGATACGTGAATGCTATCGTCCGGCCGATAGTGCAACCATATCGGCACCATATTGACGAGGCATTCGTCTTATAATCCGGTATCCTTATTGATTTGACATGGTACTGTATTTTGCTTTTTGCCTTTTCACGTGTTTATGGATATTGAAGTTTCTGTTTATGTATACTACAGACCGAACAACCTGACTAGCATTTGGGCAACGGAGGATTTTTCATAAACAGTGTAATTTACGGGCCAGAGACAGCCGACAACTGCCGCTGGAGCGCGCTGCGGTCGCGTGTGTCACGTTGTGACACATGTACCGAATGCACAAGTCACATCGTCTCTGAGCTCACCGTTGAAGTTCAAAGACACGGTCCGTGTGCCGACAGCTTCAGGATGCTTTTCTTTCCTATTGCGGACGGAGCGGGAGAAGAATGCTTCCGTGCGTACTGTAATTAATATGATTTTGTCTTCACGATACGTCCCGGACACTGTACCTATGAGTCTGTAGTTCTTTCCTAGATTCCTCTCTTCATGGTATGTATTTGAACTTCGGAAGTAGGCTTTCGTGGGACAATTATCGTCTTGTCTGCAAGCGCCTGTCAGTTCACAGTTTTCAGCCTTTCCGCGACACTCACCCGTGAGTCAAACCAACTTGTAAGGGTAAACTTTCTGATAGATTAAATCTGTGTCCTGGATCGCATCTCGAATCCGGATTCTCCTTTTTTTTTTTTTTTTTTTTTTTTTCGGGCGAGTGCTCTACTTAAGCTCTACCTCCGCCAGCACCTATAAGAGCGTCCTAAAATGTAATACCTCCGCATTTTTGAAGTTTTTTTTAAATAAAATTAACGTTATTTACATTATACATAGTAAATGAAATGTAGAACCACATGCGTCGGTTCTAAATTGCAAAAACAGGCACCCTTAGTATTTTCATGTCGTGATATCGTCACGGAGAAGTTTTCAGTGACCCAGGAAAATGTTTGCTGGATTGTAATTCCAGTATTAGATATACGGGTCTTCAAAAAGTCTCTTCGCAGTGCCGTAAGATTGTTAGCCGCGCGTGCCGTATGCCGCAGTGAATATACCGAAATGAAACTCGGTGAAATACAAGTTATTAAATTATTGAATATTCATATTTACTTATAAATTTTCACATTAAATGTTGAAAGTGTGCCCCCCTTTTGTTGAATACACAATTTAATTCGTCTGATCATGTTTCGAAACACAAGCTGTAACATTTCTTCTGTAACAGAAGCAGTGAAAGTGGATATTGCGGGTATTTTTCGCCCAGCTAGTGCCGCTTCAAAATGAAGTACAGCTCGTACGTTTTGTAGCCACCTGACGATTCTGTACGAGCACATAATCCCATAGCGTATCAATCACAAAAAGAAAATAAAGCAGTATTCTCTATCTGGCTGGCGTGGATATTGCAGTTTTCAGTTCATCGATGGATTTTGGACGGTTTTGATAGACACTTGCTTTCGCTGCACCCCAGAAGAAAATGTCAGGTGGTGTTAGGTCAGGTGATCGTGGAGGCCAAAGTCCCTGTGAAATTATGCGATCACCAAAAACATCAGCAAGCAGTGGCATTGAAAACGCGAGCTATATGCTCGGTTGCACCATCTTGTTGAAAACAACCGTTCAGTATTTCGCTTAACACAAGTTCTCCTATGAACGGGTACAGAATATCACTGCAGTATCGTTGTGCGTTTATTGTTTCGTTGAAAAATATGGGATCCACAATCATATGGCACAAGCAGCTAATAATCATACGGGACTGCGGAGAGACTTTTTGGACACCACGTATGTGACGGTGCAGTCAAAGTCATTAGTCAATCCGGCTTCGACAAACAAATGCCAAAATTTTATTTCTTTGACGAAGCTGAAATTGCTAATTATTTTGACTGCACCATCACTTATAATGCTGTGATTTGTATAATGCAACACGTTTCTGCTCAGGTCTGAAGATAGTTATCAACCGAAACTAGTAACCTGATAACAAATAAGCATTTAAGAATTATGATGGAAGTCTTGGAATTGTAATCGGTACTAGTTATTTGTCGATTGTTACCAGGAATGGGGAACAGTGGTTTGAGTAAACCGTACGTTCTCTTTCCCGTAGAATCCGCATATGCGATGAACGTGGGGGTTCCTTTTTCGAAAATACAGAGTTGAACCCCCAGGAGGGGCGATTAGGAGATGGCCAGTTGTTGTACGGACAGATGACCAATCTACTCATATTAACTTTCCAACTAGATTTTTTAAATGTTTGTTTTTTATTTATTTATTTTGTACAATGTCTCGTTACCGAAATACTTCTTTGTCTCAAGTTAAAATACACGCCCTATATAAGAAACATCTTCATGACATTATTTTGGACCTTTGATCCCAGAGGCAGACGCTCTTGAGAGGTTTGTATACGAATCTGTCCATGGAGAATGCGTTCATCTGTATTACGAGGTAACTATGTTCCTCGGGGACGCTGTGGTCTTAGCAAACGGCTGGTAGAGGCTTTGAAAACTTCAGAGTACTTCCTAAACCTTAAATTCCAGGGATCTGAACCCAGCTGAACAAGCGTGGGGCACCAGCTAGCTCGTTTCGTTGTTAGAAACCTCCTTCATACATACTAACCAGATGTAGAAACTATGTAGGCAACCTCCTGACTCCAACTGCACCCGCAGAGCTATCAACACCTGCTGGTCCGCTTCCGCTTGGCCACCTGCTGTGTACGCTACAAACAGAGATTATTCCGTACAACCTCTCACACACTAACGTGGCTGTCCTGTAATATATATGGTGTGCGAACACAAACACCAGCCGTCCAGAGTTTGTATCATGTGAACAAGGGATTGCTCCATTCGGAAATCGGCGATACGCGCAAAATTAATAAAATAAAGGGCAAGGTGGTGCTGAACATTTTGAATCCTAACGGAGCAGAAATTTTTTTACACATGTTAAATTGTAATGGTGAATATATTCTAGTTATAAGTTTTGTTTATAAAGGTACATTGCTTCAAAGTCTATTCTTCTACATTGTACAAAGTAGAATTTAAAATGTTGAAACAAGAGAAAGATTAAAACTTTGTGGATTGTACTACTTGAAATACTGTAGGAAACTGTCGTACAGTTATATAGAGTATCGAAGATTACGCTTTTTAACTATTCCTGTAGTTGTTACACGTATAACTATTCCTGTAGTTGTTACACGTATAAGTATTCCTGTAGTTGTTACACGTATCTCCCACAGCGGAATTGTTTGAAGTCGACTGGTCGTGCGGTAGCGTTCTCGCTTCTCGCTTCCCGCGCCCGGGTTCCCGGGTTCGATTCGCGGCGGGGTCAGGGATTCTCTCTGCCTTGTGATGACTGGGTGTTGTGTGATGTCCTTAGGTTAGTTAGGTTTAAGTAGTTCTAAGTTCTAGGGGACTGATGACCATAGATGTTAAGTCCCATAGTGCTCAGAGCCATTTGAAGTCGACTGCCTTTACACAAATTTGGTGGAACCGCACTTTGCACTATCATACCTGACCCATTCCGCTTTCTTCACGGATCTAGTGTCGTAATATTTGATGTTGCAGAAACCACAAAATACATTTCCTTCCTCCAACTTAGCTTCAGGTGATTATGAAAGCATTTCTACAGTCCTTGACCTTTCTTTGGGAGTTTTCAAAATGCAATTTTCTTTTCCCTCTTATAAGACTGCGATGAACTGGCGAAGTTATATGGCAAGCTGAATTTTTCTCTCTGCTGGCACGTGTGGTACCGGTGATTTTCGGTGCCGCTGATAAAACATAAGAAAAATGAGAAAGCTCCACCCTACCCAATAAAGCATCTACGTCAGCGCTGATGTCTGACATCGCTTTAACGTCTATGCTTGCGTCCTCGGAACGCTTGTAGATAAACAATTCGAGGCTCTCAGGGAAGATAACCACAGTAATGCAAAATATAATGTAGCTTACGTTAATTCTTTCGGAAAAATTTAATGTTACTGTAATTGCAAATAACCTTTTTATTCCGTATTATTTCTACACTGGGAATAGTTCTTCCGCTGCAAATAGCATATTAAGAGTATTGTTGAAACCTATGGGCTTACGGTTCGTGAATGGCAAGGGTGCAGACTATGCTCTCCTTCCATAAAGTTTTGGTCTTCCACGGTTGCAAAAGTCTTCTTTTCGTCAATTGGGGCATCCTATTATAGGACTGTCAACAATAATTCTTTCTGTACTAATTATTGTTCAGATGCACTATCAGCTAAGCTCTTTTCTTTCCAGAGTTCATAAAATTTTAATCTAGTTTATATACGTATCATAACAAAACGATTTTTTCCTTTTACACCAGTTCCCACAAACAGATACGTGGAAATGAGGAGCAAATATGGACACAGAACGCTTACACAAATTCAGTTTAAAAATACTCTTTGGGATTCCTAAGTTGATAATATCATAGAAATCAACATGCGCAACAAATACAGAACAACACAGGAAATGATGATACTCGGCACAAACATACCATACATTAATCGCGGCTGATGTCTGACGGAACAGATAAACATGTGAATGTAAAAAGAATGTTGCTAAAACGTGACATCCAAAAATTACCATAAAAATGATGTGGCCACGAATTGATCGTAGTCTACTAGCATATAATAGCAAGCCGGCCGAAGTGGCCGTGCGGTTAAAGGCGCTGCAGTCTGGAACCGCAAGACCGCTACGGTCGCAGGTTCGAATCCTGCCTCGGGCATGGATGTTTGTGATGTCCTTAGGTTAGTTAGGTTTAACTAGTTCTAAGTTCTGGGGGACTAATGACCTCAGCAGTTGAGTCCCATAGTGCTCAGAGCCATATAATAGCAAAATTAATTTTTGTGCAAACTGGCACTGCAACTTCACCATTGATGTCTGGTAAAAAATGAGAATCCGTTTGTTGATAAAAAGATAGAACTAAGAGGTAGTTGCAGTCTCTTTTCTTAACCTCGTTATCGTACGTGTTTTAATTTTCGTAAACCCATATTTTGTGAAAGAGTGTCACAGCTAGTATTCCTTCATATGATACAAGGGGCGATCAAAGAGTTTCCGTTTGAGGGTGTTACTGCAGCGTACACTATGTGATCTAAAGTATCCGGACACCCCCAAAAACATACGTTTTTCATATTAGGTGCATTGTGCTGCCACCTACTGCCAGGTACTCCATATCAGAGACCTCAGTAGTCATTAGACATCGTGAGAGACCATTCCAAAGTGTATTACCACCATTTGAAATTGCCTTGAATATCCAAAACTACTCCAATGATGCAGAGGTGGTCCAACAACTACTTCAGTGAATTATTTCCAGTTGTCGGCTATCAAGCGTGCTTTGTTTTCTCGCGTCCTGTTCATGAATTGGGAGATTTTCTTGGTTAATCGTGAGTCGTCTATTCGTGCCGTATATCAGTAAAATTTCATACTTTCTCCGTATGAGCCGGCCGAAGTGGCCGTGCGGTTAAAGGCGCTGCAGTCTGGAACCGCAAGACCGCTACGGTCGCAGGTTCGAATCCTGCCTCGGGCATGGATGTTTGTGATGTCCTTAGGTTAGTTAGGTTTAACTAGTTCTAAGTTCTAGGGGACTAATGACCTCAGCAGTTGAGTCCCATAGTGCTCAGAGCCATTTGAACCATTTCTCCGTATGGTGTAACGAAATGCCTCGAGCTTGGAATACAGTTCTTCCCAGTTTTTCGCATCCAAATACCGTTTTCGATCTCTGGTCTGAATATTTTCCTCAACACAGCGTTATATTTGAATTAATGCGAAACTGAGTGTATCTTCTGCGTCGAACGTGCGTACTACTTCCGCCAGACAGCGGGAACTCGAAGGGAGTGTGGGTGGCGAGGTTGCCTTTCCCCAGCCCTCGCTGGCTGGTGTCGTCTTCCGCCGCTGACTGCTGTCAGACGGCGGGAGGCAATATCCGCCCGCCTGGGCGCCACAGGGTTACACCGGCGGACGTGGTCGCTGTAGGGCGTGCTTCAAAGCCAACCGATGTACTCGTCTGCCGCAGCTTCAGCGAACTCAATCTGACAGTGCTCTCACCAGCAGAGTTTTAGGACAAGCTCGTCGTTTTGCTGGTCACATTATTGATTACGAAGGTCATACCGAAAGTCACCAAAAATTCACAGATACGAATGTAAATCAATACGTAAAGCCATTTCTTCCTGTTCTGTAGGTTGACAGCGCTGACTCAACAGTGACTCTGTTATTCTTCTGCTTTAACGCTGTTGATTCAGTGAATAGCTCTTTGCGTAGTGATTTCAGAGCATTTCATTATGAGTGTCTCGCTGTCCGTATGCAACAAGGAAAAAATGGTTCCCTTAGAACACTCTGACGGGGCAAAAGCTGCGAAGATTATTTGCTGAATGTAGTTGATGTGTGATACTAGCTGCCTAAGTGAATGAAAAATTTACTCCAGTACATAAATCGCCTACATTTGGGTATGTATGTGTCTGCGACGAAGAGTATTTGGGTAGGTAGTCCACTTCGATAACGGATAGGAACATCGAGACAGCTGACCGAATGAGTCGTGACGGGCGTAGTGCCAGGATTGATATTATGCACAGGTTGAACATTAGTCACAATTGAGTATTTGCAATCGTCCAATGCGTCTCTAACTACTGCAAAGTTTGTGCCTATTGCTACAGTACCAACTCAACCGACACAGCCGCGCGGAGTATCCGTGCAGTCTAAGGGCGCCTTGCCACGGTTTGCACGGCTGCCCCCGTCGGAGGTGCGAGTCATTGCTCCGGCATGGGTTTGTGTGTGTTGCCTTAGAGTAAGTTAAAGTTAGGTTAAGTAGTGTGTAAGCCTAGGGCCCGATCACGTCAGCAGTTAGGTCCCATAGGAACTTACCACAAAAAAATGGTTCAGATGGCTTTGAGCACTATGGGACTTAACTACTGAGGTCATCAGTCCCCTAGAACTTAGAACTACTTAAATCTAACTAACCTAAGGACATCACACACATCGTGGCCCGAGGCAGAATTCGAACCTCCGACCGTAGCGGTCGCGAGGCTCCAGACTGAAGCGCCTAGAACTTACCACAAAGTCCCAATTTTCCAACTGACACACAAACAAAAACAAAGTTCGGAAATGTCGAGATTAAAATAATCCGTTTTGAAGAGGAAAGAGAAAATTTTCTTGGTCGCATACTAACCGTTGACGATACCCTTCACTAGGAACTCAGAGTAAGTGGCAGAGCAAAAATGTTTAGAACCCAAGCATCTGCAAGCAGACTGATGATGACAGTGCTCGTGGGATATCAGAACTCCACTCCTGATTAATTATGGTCCTATAGGTTAAATAGTGAACAGAGACAGGTACTGTGAGCTACTGCGAGATCTGGAACACAGTATCAAAACGAAGAGGCAAGCTTACAAAGCATGTGATTTCTCTTTGGTTAAGTCCCGCTCGTATACAGCTTTGATGACAACCTAGGGCATTCAAAATCTTGATTTTGGTGTGCTGGTGGAGCCACCAAACCGTCGTGAGAAAGTTCCAAGTGATAGTAACTATATTGGTAGGATGAAGGCACACTTGTGTGAATGCAAGTTTTTGTCGGATGAAGAGGTTGTGAAGGCGTTACAGCTCTGAATGCGGACGACTCCATAGTGCTTCTTCCAGGGCGGAGTTAGGAAGAGCGTCAAGGAAGGAACCAGGGGCGTAGAGGTTGATTAAGTTTGTGTAGAGGAATAAAGTTACAATGTTGTCATCTTAAAAAATTGTCTTTACTTTTTGAATTGTCCTCGCAATTTTTTTATTTTTGGGTAAACCATGTACAAGATCTTAATTTACACACATTTCCCGTTGCGTCGGTTCTGCAGCTATCTCTATACGGAACCGAAAAGACGATTGTCGGAGCGTAACAAGTCTAGACAGCAAGGAGGATGGGGAAGACTTCCCTACTCAAACGCCCCAGCTATTTCCCCCAGTAATGACGCGGGCAGCATGGAGCCGCGCGATATCTTACTGCAGATACACTTCCACGCCACCCTCCCTCGCACATGACGTTCTGTAGATCCCTTCATGAAGGAGAGCCATCAGAGATATAGAGCAGGTCAGGTTATACGTTAAGAGGCACAATCACTGCAGATTACTTCTCTGAGGTACACTAACAACAAAATGGAACTAGCTTTAATCCTCTCCCACTGATAACTGTAGAAACTAGTTCGATTATTTTATGTATTTTGAAAGGAAACCTATACGTCCACTGTTGCTACTTTTACACTACACATTTGCTATATTTATGTAATACTTCGAACAAATCGTTTATGTAACTTTATGCGCAATGTCAACCTTGTTTAACACGAACGTTAGAGTAATACTGAGTTTATATCCTTGAGTCCAAATATCCTGATAAATTGTGGGGTGAGTGCTTACTGAGGTATTCTTTTGCTCTTATGATAACTGGGGATTTTAATTTCTTGCCTGATGTCTACCAACAACCTATTACAGAACGAAAAATCGCTTTGTGGTGGAATGTGCGCCATTTCAATCAGCCAGGTCGTTTCAAATTATTATAGACTTTTGCACCAGAATGCAAATCTCCGTTGTGAACCTTCCGACAGGGATGTGTAGCCTGTATGAAACTTACTTTTTCTTGGAATATTATGTTCGTGAAAGACACAGTTCACTTTAAACTAATTCTTGCTGTTAGCCACAAGTCTTATTAAGAGCGATTGAATTTACTCGTAATTCGCTAGGTCCCTGAAATGGCGTCTGCAAGTATGTTCGCTTGTCAAGGACACGCAATGTTGCTATTGCAGTTTTCTGTAGAATAAATACTTCTAGCTGCAGTGCTTCAGAAGATTGTACCATAGTAAAATTTTGAGTGAAAGCAAGCAAAGTTTGCTAGCAGTCCAGTTTTAGGTCAGTTAGGTGGACGGAGCTTCGTATGTGAATGGATGCAACAATTAGCGTATATAGTCTGCCCAGTCAAGGATAACTAAAATGCAACACTTTGCGGTTTTCGTAATAGTTCAAATCAAAGCAATTCCCTACGCTGGCGCTGATAAAGGTAGACCTGTTTAGGTCATCTGTCGCTATATTCATTAAAAAAAATTCTCCATTTCGAAATGTCTGAAGAACATAGAGCGGTGGTAGTTCTCTGAACTCATCTTCGGTGAATAAGTGTGGGACCAAACACCCCAAACTTCTAGAAAACTCAAGTTTTGAATCACACTGTACTATATCCTGATGCAAGTTTTATTTCGATTTCGTTCTCAGTTCACTGTCTTCCCCAATGAACTATCCTACTCTTTCTTGTTGCGTACTGTGGATGCAATTGGAAGGACATCGCTATGAGGCTTACCTTGGATGCTTGTCTTCCCATTTCTGAAGTGTACCTCACATATCCTAACAGAGCTGCCGCCCATCTACACATCTCCAGATGCATCCTGAAGTATTAGATGAATTCCAGCATGTGATGTGTCCTCTTTAACTAGAAATTCAATGACAACACGATGTCGAAATGAAACATCGATATGGCTATTATGCAAATGATAGAAGTTACTGACGTCACAGTGTGTCAACACACAATCTGCAGTCTATAGATTAGTATAATGTAATTGTCTTTATTACTCAGTTCTGACAAAGGGATAATACCGATTTCCAGTGTAAACGTTACAGCTAATGTTTCGAAAATTGGGAACAAAAAAACACGTTCACAACAGATAACTTCTATGTTAATGACAACGCAGTTGCTACTCATCGTAGCAATAATCACATAGTTGACTAGTTCCAAATTGAAAACACACCTTAGTACAAGGATCTGAACCTTCCTCATGTCCTTACGACAGTTACGTAATTGACATTGCGTCAAACACTTCTGGTGTTAACATTAAGAACATGAGTAACTCAGCCTGTACTTCCTGGAGGATTGGTGTCGAAAATTCGCCATTACTTCTTGATCAGAATTAGTTTTTCGGTTTCAAATGATTCAAATGGCTCTGAGCATGGGACTTTTGAGGTTATTCACTCCCCTAGAACTTAGAACTATTTAAACCTAACTAACCTAAGGACATCACACACATCCATGCCCTAGGCAGGATTCGAACCTGCGATCGTAGCGGTCGAGCGGTTCCAGACTGTAGCGCCTAGAACCGCTCGGCCACCATGGCCGGCGATCCATCGTAAATCGTTGCTTTATGTGTACGCCCTGTTATTTGACTACCGTAATTGGTCGTGAGTCCAGTGATTGAACAAAGATATTGTAATCAATCTAGAGCATGTCACTTCGTCGATTAACTTTAAAGATTGGTTGGTTGGTTGGTTGGTTTGGGGAAGGAGACCAGACAGCGTGGTCATCGGTCTCATCGGATTAGGGAAGGATAGTGAAGGAAGTCGGCCGTGCCCTTTCAGAGGAACCATCCCGGCATTGGCCTGGAGTGATTTAGGGAAATCACGGAAAACTTAAACCAGGATGGCCGGACGCGGGATTGAACCGTCGTCCTCCCGAATGCGAGTCCAGTGTCTAACTACTGCGCCACCTCGCTCGGTAAACTTTAAAGAACTCTCGCAATATTTATTGCAGAAAATACAATGACTTCTTCGAAAGGCTAGGTTTACACGAAAACAGGAATATATGAGTTGTCTGCTCAGTACCCATGTGACAGAAAGTGCCGAATCAGGTGACCTAGTACCTGCTTCTTATTTTCTATTCATACCGCAAGTAACTCTGTTATTGCTTCCTTCACATACAGCGATATTCTGTGTATATGAAAAAATAGTACGCTACATGAAGGTCGTCCATACTCTGTAAGTGCTTCGGTATTCTAAAACCTTTGCTACTTCGCCGTATGTAAAATTGTAATAATATTCAGTCGAACCTGGACAAACTGATACATCTTGATATGTAATTCTGCAGGCTTTCATGGCCGTTGTCACTGTAGTTAAAATATTCTGCGTTATTAGTTCGCGTTATATTTCTACTATGTGTTCTGGCAGTAGTGGACACCAGAAGATCCTGAGGAAGATCCCAGCTGAGGGGTCGAAACGTCGAACATTTTAGTAGAAATATGACGCGGCCTAATAACCCAGAAGATTTTAACTACAGTAATACGTCTTGAATCAGTCATGGCAGATAAACAGATAGGAGTAACAGTGTGAATTGGAAAGATTATGTAAACTCAGCTGAAGACAGTGGCAAGCTTCGATTTATTTGTAAGAAGTAGGAAACAGCAGAATATTTATGTGAGAGATTCTGACGTCCACTAAATCCATGGTGCCATCCAGCCAACCAAATTTAGAGCTACCGTAGTTTGCCTACATCGCTTTGAAAATGACAATACCGGATTCCTTTCGCAGTCCGATAGTCAGCTGCGGCTCTGATGACCTCGTCGTCCACGGGACGTTAAGTCCTAATCATTTCTTAGGATTTGTAACTTATTATCCAGTTAGTCACTGGATACGGGTGTATAAAGGGCGTCACTTCGTTTCTAAAGGGTGACAGTACCCTGATCTGGATCCCACGTTTGTCTAGGACGCTACTGCTATTCCCGAGCTGGCTGCAAGCCTTGCGTAGCGCGTGTTGTGACCGCAGCCATCAGATGAAACGCTGATTGCTCACTGGCCATCACCGCTTCCGGCCCCAAAACGCTGCTATTGTCGCTGGCCGCCGGCGGAGTGTGGCAGTCCCGCGCGCCCTGTTCTGCACTCAAAACGCCGCCACACTCACTTGCCGAAACACGTTGAGAAAACAGCTGCTGCCATGGCGGAGCCGTTACGGCGAACGTACAGCGGGCCAGTTTGGGCCTGCCACGGCTTCCCATCACGCAGTACCTTTAGCTAGATGTGCTCGTCACAGCAGTACTCAGTAGCGGGGACAACACTACACTGAGGTAAGGCGGTTGCCACGTCACACTGACAAGAAAAGCAGCACACCCCGAACGGCTAAAACCGAATAAAAATAGTTTTTAAATACGGTGATGTGTCTGTTGGTACCAGGCATCAAAGTCATTTATTAGTAGATCTGTGCATCTGTCGTACAATCGATGTTTGAAAGGTAAATAATCAGAAAACCTACTGTAGCACTAATTGTAGAAACAAAACCATGTAACAGAAAATTACATTATTTTCAGAAAGTACGAACTCTGTCGCTGACGTCTTGTTGATTTTGTAGGCTTGAAAATTAAAACACCCCAGGTCACGCCACACGCATCTCACTATCCATATTTATTATGTTAAGTACAAGTTTCCTGCGCCGATATGCACAACTCTGTAAACATACTGGTGGCAACTTCCTGATTATAAAGGTGATTTACAGTACTTGTTTTTTCATGTAATGTGATCTCTGTGATTGTTGATATTACACTGTTGCATTGTGGAGACACCGAAAATGATGTAGCATGTCTACGTGTTGCTCTCCTCACGTGTGCATTCTGTTCCATTGCGCTTTGTTTTAATCACTTCACTGAAATTCTACTGTTGTACTTCGGAAGTGAATAAGTAAAGAACGTACGGCGTCATAGTGAGTTGTATTTTGTAAAATACGGCTTTGCAAATACTCTTAAACATATAAGGTTTCAAGCAAATGTTCAGCGTATGTGAAATAATAAGTGATTTATGATTGCTATGAATCTGGTGGCCGTAATCGTTTCTTACGTGTGATATTGTTGCTCCAGCGGCTTGTGCTTCGTACCTTTGTTCCGTAAACCTTCAAACGTGGGCTGTACGCAAATGCAGAGTCACGGAGATGAATGACCGTAGTGGGGATGGAACAGTCTCCGCATTTTAAAATTAGTTTCATTAATCTTTAGCTGTTGAGTGCTTCCCTTGTGAGTTTCCGTTAGTGTACTTTTTTCGACGATCAGTTTCTTTATTGCGTGACGTGTATTTATCTTTCCTGCGCGGTAGTGTAGTGTAGTATATTCGGGGGCGGTCGTCGATTTAGGGAAATCACGGAAAACCTAAATCAGGATGGCTGGAGACGGGATTGAACCGTTGTCCTCCCGAATGCGAGTCCAGCGTGCTAACCACTGCGCCACCTCGCTCGATACGATAAGTGATACTGGAAATACATTATAGTTGTTGCTGTACAATTACAATTACGAAGTTACTTAGCAACTCAGACGCCAGCACCCCCAGCAATTGGACGCATTCCCGATAAAGTTTAATATTTTATGGCTCTGTCTTTAATATGCCTAAGCAAACATCTGATCGACCCCGATCAGTACTAAGTCCAACTTTTAGTGAAGTTGTATTGCAACAGTTCCTACATTCACCTAAAATATCTGTATATTTCGAAAGTGCGGTAAGCCAACGAAATCTAAGGCGAATTGTAAAAGCTACAGTAATTGTTTCAAATGGCTCTGAGCACTATGGGACTTAACATCTGTGGTCATCAGTCCCCTAGAACTTAGAACTACTTAAACCTAAGGACATCACACACATCCATGCCCGAAGCAGCATTCGAACCTGCGACCGTAGCGGTCACGCGGTTCCAGACTGAAGCGCCTAGAACCGCACGGCCACACCGGCCGGCGCTGCAGTTATTATTGCATGTCATGAGGAAGAGGGAAGACCCCCCCCCCCACACACACACACACGCCCCCCCACCCCAGACTTAAACTCGCCATTTGCTGCCTCCTATCTTATACAGGGTGTTTATAAATTAGTTATACAAAAGCAACCTGTAACTGTGATAAAAGGTAAATAACTTACATAAATGTTTGATACAGCACTGAATGCAGTATATATTCAAGTTTTGTGCTTGCTAACACTGTTAGTTCACGACCTTCCCGCTAGGTGGCTTGCGCGAATGAATTATCCCAACAATTATCATGGAGTCGTATGACGGTGCAGAGCATGTGTAGTGTTGTTTATATTTTTATGAATCCAAATCCGCTACTATAGTTCAGAAATCTGAAAATTTGTGGTAAGGTCTTATGGGACCAAATACACTTCAGAGACAATTCAGGACTAAATATCACAATCCAACACCTCAAAGACAAACTGTTATTAACTGGTACAATCACTTCACCGAAACTGTCTATGTATCACGTAGGATGTTGGGTAATGGTTGGCCAGCAGTCCCTGACGCAGCTATGGAACAAGTGCTGTAGTTTATCACTCGTAGCCACATGAATATATTGAATATGTGGAAGGTATTTCGTAAACGCCAGTCTTTCAATCCGTGCGAATTGGAACTGTTGCGATCTTTAAGAGAAAGTGACAACGAAAAGCGAACTGGGTTTTATGTAGAAATGTTTAACAAAATGCCGACTAAAGATGATTTTCTTAATAAATTTGCGTACAGTGACGAAGCCACCCTCCGTACCTGTAGTAAAATGAATCGACATGATTTTCGGATTTCACGTATGGGACCCCCCTAAGGCAAATGTTTTTTGCGGTGTAATGTGTAACAAAATATACGGTCTTTTCTTCTTTTTTCCGAGTCAGCTATAACTGACCTAACGTACATGGACATGCTTGAACATTGTAATGCGTCAGTTACAACAGGATATGGGAACAGAATTTATTTTGCAGCAAGATGTCACGCTACCACATTATAATAGTGAAGTTGTCACATATCTCCTTAGGAATGTGCCGCCTTGCATTAAACATGGTGGAACAGTGTCTCGGCCACCATGATCACCTAATCTAACCCCAGTGACTTCTATGTATGCTGTTAAGACAAAGTTTGTTCCTGCGCGTCAGGAAAACATCGACGAAATGCGACACTAGCAGTTGCCACCACATGTCAAGACTTGCTTCGTATGATTTGGCAGGAAACTGATTACAGAGGGGACATTTGTCTTGTTTTCAAAAAATAGCCACATTGAACATTTGTAAATAAAACTTCAAGATATACTGCTTACAGTGCTGCATCAAACATTTCTGTAAGTTATTTCTCTTTTTCAAAACTGAAGGTTACATATATATAACTAATTTATGAACACCTTGTATTTCACTCTCACTGCATTCTACTGGCAACAGCAGATAATCTGCTGCAAGCTGATGTGTTCGGCAGTACTTCGTTCTTCTCGACCACACCACGCATGTGAACATATGTTGTCATATAGCTATCTATTCATTAACTCATCTTCTTCACGCGTCTGGTACTTAACTCTGGGCATGTTTCTACTGGCTCCTAGGAGAATGTAAGCTCTCACGTTTACTGCCAAAAACGTCAGTGTTGTCGGCGTATGTACAGTAAATTAAAATAGGGAAATACTGTAGTGCGTGGATTTATAGCTGTGTGACTTGTGCTGGCCGCAAGTGGGCCTGCGAGATTGCCAGCACCAGCATGAGGAAGCTGCAGGTGCCTTATTGCCAAGGCTGGCGGCTGCCAGACCAAGGGCGCCGTATCGATTCGGCGTGGCGCCGCCCCTCCGCCCCCGCTTCTCTGGGGGCGGGGCGGGGGGGGGGGGCTGCTTTCCCTCCTGCGTCTGGCGTCGCCAGTTATCTCGCCCACAGCAAACAGCTGGCAAAGCGGAGATGCTTTTCAGGAGAAATGCGCCACAGAAATTTTGCGGAACTTCCTTTGCGTTGTAGCATTTGAAGCCCCGCACGCCTTTCCGGGATCTTCCTTTCATATGTGCGTTGTAGAGGATTTCTATTTTATTCAGAGACCGAGCACAGAGCTTGTTTAAAGATCGTTCTTAGCTGCGACATACTAGTCAGCTGTTTTGGAAGAGATCATGAGCAACTGATTGTCTGCTTCACTCATATTTTGTGTGGTTATCGTTCCAGTTTTGTGATTGATTCAGTATTAGATTTTAAAACTGGAGAGCTTCCATTTGTAATTACACTGTTAATAGTATTTTTCAACCTTTCAACGTCTGTATTATTGACGTTGTTGGAGTTCCGTCCGAACACGACCTTTTCCACATTATTACAAATAAAAACTAATTTTGTCACTGTCTACGCGCAAGATGGTTTTCTTTCGGTCAACGAAACAGCACTTCGTAAATGTTTGTATTAATAAGTACTTCCGTACAACCGTCACGTTACAGAGAGAGCAGGTGTGTGTGATTAGTGGGCAATTTTCCAGACAGAGCAACTGGCTTGTAAATACTCGGAATTTGTTGCGTTAAATTAACTATCCGCCAAAGAAAGAAACAGATTTTAGAAACTCTTTGATTTGCAGCCTAAGCTACTATTTGAAAATAGCTTTGGTTGCAGAGAGTGCTGTCGCAATGAAACCGTTGAGAATAATGTTCCATTCACCACGACGCCTGTAACACCATCACCATCACTAGTCATATGCACAAATATTGCGCTGAGAAATATAATAATAATAATTGTTGTTATAACAATAATAACTGACTAGATCTCAATGGTCCGCCTCCATTGCTTACATGCCATCTGAGATCCAGGGTTTGATTGTGGGTACTGCCGAAGTGTACTCAGGCTAGTGAGGTCAGTTGAGGAGCGACTTGAATGAGAAGCGGCGCCTCCAAGGCCTGAAAGCTGACAACAGCTGTGTACTGATCACATGTCCCTCCATAGAGCATTCAAATGACACCTCTGCAGAGAATAACGCAGCGACCGGTCAGCATCGCGTCGTATTAAGGGTCTGATCGAGTAATAAAATGCATTTTCGTAGTAATTGTCGTGGAGTCGGCTACGTATTGGATACCTGTAGGTCTTTAAGCTGTTACTATTTATTCCAGTGAAATTCTATTTCCTTACAGCGATTTTTTTTAGTCTGTTATGTTGTTCGTCTCATTCATGTACAATCGATTGCTAGACAATATTGTTTCGTTTTCAGGTACCTGCTACGCATGCATACCGAATCGAATGCGATAAATATAGTTACTATCGTTACATCATACTAGTGCATCTGCCACAGTGTGTGAAAAACCCGTGTCAAATACCTTGTCTTTGTATCAGCTGCCAAAGCAAAAAAAGTTTGAAACATTTGATGGGCCAAGAAAATTTTTGTACTAAAATATGTATAACGTGCGTCTAAAATGTTTGCTGAGTTATTTCTAACATAATTCCTTGATTTCTGAGTTTCCGTCGTTACAACTCCAAGAAAATGCATGTTTTTCTTTCAAGACGCGTTTCAGTTCACTGAAGTAAACATCATCAGTGTTCTATAATTAGTGACATTTACTTTTTGTTTTGCGTTTAAGATCGTAAAACAGTTTAACAGTTTATTAGTTTTTACTTAAGGCAATTTCTGCTTGTTTTTTCGCCTACATCAGGAAATGCCGTCTGCTAAGCACGTCTTCGCTTTCTTCCTTCATTAGACACTGATACCTTTAATCTGATTTTTCGCTTCTTTGCAGAAGTATGCAGTTTTGCATTTTATTCGGATGTAAAGTAAAATACATTGACCACGGTACATTTTTTCAAAGGTTTAACGTAACTGGAATCTATCAAATAAGCGTGCTTTCTGGATGCCAGTTTAAACGTGATACAGGCAGTTGTTCAATGCAACCGTTTAATCAAGCCTATATTATTCCAGATGGAATTAATATGAGTGGCACCAGCCTTATTCCATTTGATGATGGTTTTTGCAGAAACATGAATCTCGATCAACATGACAAATGTCCCAGGTTCTAGTCCCGGCACACAGTTTTAATCTGCCAGGAAGTTTCTTATCAGCACACACTCCGTTGCAGATTGAAAATTCATGTTGGAAATTTCCAGTAAAAATTGGAAATTTTTGGTAATGTCTTATGGGATCGAACTGTTGAGGTCATCTGTCCCTAAGCTTACACACTACTTAATCTAACTTAAACTAACTTATGCTAACGACAACACACACCCATGCCTGAGGGAGTACTCGAACCTCCGACAGGGGGAGTAAATTTCAAGTAGTTTACTTTCGTGCTGCCTTGTAGTCGTCAGTCTATTTCTGGAACACATAGCGGTAACAAATTTTCTGTTGCCTAGATCTTCGTCAGTTATGACATTAACCCCAAATCCTCCAATATCGATACCATTTTGTGGAAGCATTCGTCGTTGTAGGTCGGTCTTGTCTCATTTTATCTGTAACATTGATCTATTCCGAAATTATGCGACGAAAGCGGTATTTACTATTCACTTCAGACGTGCCGTAGCGTATACTGCTAGCCGATTGTTATTGCCTGATGGAGTAATTCTCGGACCAGCAAACCGTGATCGAAATAGCGTGGAACGTTTATTGGTGATAACGATGTCAGGTCGGAACTGAGGAAAAAGTATTTCTTTCGAAAACTGTCTATATTTAGCTCTTGAAGATTAGAGAGCAATAAGACAATAATTTCGATCTTTCCTAACGAGCGAAGCGCCGACGCGACATGGTTAAATAAAATGACACTGTATGTTAGCGTTGATCATCCGTCATTCCAGATTTAGGATTTCTGTGGTATCCGTAAATCGTTTGGAGAATGCGATGATTGTTTCCTGCAACTGGACGATCTAGCCTGTTCTTGCTTCTGAATGTTCTGGAACTACGAAATATACTTAGCAGAACCTGCTGACGTTGTGTCCATTACGAATTGAGCTTTGGACATTACGTTGACAAAGAGCAGTCGCTTCCTGGTTGAAGATACCGGGTGTCAGGCGCGTTATCTGCTGCAGTACGTGCCCGCTATAACGTCGCAGCGACACCGTGAAGTCACTGTATTGTCACTGTCTCTTACGTTTGACATCGTAGGCGTGTAGCCTGCTTCGTGAACGGGGGTTGGTGGACATGTGGGATATAAAGTGTATAACGAATGATCGCATATGTAAGCCTGTGCGTGCTCTCATTAGTGTAATTTTGTCCTCACAGCCTTTATGGGATTGACTCGGGGGGAACTGAAGAATTTTAATACAATGGTGTGGAAAACATAAGGACGAGCTAGATGAAAGAAATATTACGTATCAACATTGCATATAAACTACTCGATGGAAATGAGTAAAAGTGCGGGAGCATGTTGTCAAAAGTATCCTAGTCGTGCAGAGAAAGCTGGATGTCACATGGCATGATGTCAGCGTGACTACAGCACCAAATGGGGCTGACCCCGAAACACAAGGCAGCTGTAGAAACGGCAAAAGACAGTATGTGTCAATCAGCGAGCAGTGTGGTGGTGTTCATTACAACACGGCCAGGACACAACATCTGAATGGTTTCACACGGGAAAGAATCATCGCGAAACTGGGAGGAGAACGATGTGTGATGAGTGTAGCCCAGGAGTTTGTTATTGCTCACGCGTTGTTTCACGTGCCTGAGGAGTGTTCCGAACTACAGCCACTGCTGCCCGATGGAGACGAGGTGGTCGACCACCATCAACTGCGGTAGCGGATGATCACTGCATTGTGCAACAAAGGACCCACCACAAAAGCGGGTGCAGTTGCAATCACATATAAGGCACGCAATGTCACCCTCCACAGTTGCATGGGGACTACCCGGGGGAATTTCTTTGCCAGATATCCAGTACGTTCCGGTTGGTTGACACGTGCACATTGGCTGCACCGTTTGCGATAGTTCAAGAGCGTAGGGACTGGACCAAAGAGGAGCCGGATGAGCGCAGACTCAATCTGAGGAGCGATTTGGATGTACTCTCGTATGGGAACACCTAAAGCACGCAGTAACATTGTCGAACGCTATCGTTCTTGTCGTGTCCTGCCTATTCGTCAAATATGGGGTGCCTAGGAAACCTGCATTCTCGGATCGCTAGACAACAATTCAAGCAAATCGTAGTAATGTTTTTATTACAGATAATAAATGACAATACTTTGAGAATTTACGGTGATGTGCCGCAAGCAAAGGGC
Source organism: Schistocerca serialis cubense (assembly GCF_023864345.2). Classification (NCBI taxonomy): domain Eukaryota; kingdom Metazoa; phylum Arthropoda; class Insecta; order Orthoptera; family Acrididae; genus Schistocerca; species Schistocerca serialis. The sequence continues at coordinate 221,767,492 of NC_064638.1, forward strand.
GACATACAAATCAGAAAAATTTGAGTATACACGATTCGTAATACAAGAGAAATACAGTTCCTACATCGCTGCTATACAAGTGCCTATTCTTGATGCCGCTGTGGAAGTCATAGAACTGCTAGTCTTCAACTAGGACGTACCAGGTGGCGCGGCGTTTGTGTCCTCTTCGGGTCGAAGTCCTAGCCGTCGGGTTGTCGTCCTAGAGAGGGGTCGGTCCCCGTGCAGTTGGTTGACGTCTCCTTCACAGCCCTCTCTGCTGTAACGTGCCCGACCAGCGTGCCGGAACAGTTGTGGTGGTCCATGTCTTATTGTGGGAGGAGGCGGAGAGGAGCTCTTGGAACGGAAGGATATTCGGCGAATGAACTGGCCTGCCTTTTCCCCCGATTTAAATCCCATCGAGCACATGTGGGATGCATTGCGGAGAGGTATCGGAGCATGCCCATATGTACAAAAGATCTACCAGCATTTGTCAAGAGCGCTGGTGAAGAAATTGAGCGCCCTACCACAGGAAATCCTTGACAATCTTGTGGCCATGATGAGAGGACGTTGCAGAGAATACATTCCTGTCCGCGGTGAACACACACCCTTGTTAGAACCATGTTCCGCCTGTGTAATACCCAGGGGAACATCATAAATCGCAGTGACTTAGTTAAATATTGTCTTTAAATAAAAGTGTGAGTTGTGTTCATCACATTGAGAATTTGTTACCTTCTGTACTATATTGTAGCAGTTCTTTCGACGTATGTTCGAAGGTTCATCTAGCTATTTTACTTGGCAGTAAAATATCATACGAAACTTACTTTCGCCCTTAAGTTTTGCACACCAATGTAGATTTCGCTCTCAAAAGTCAGAACTTAGAATTTTCTATGTAGACTTTGGTTAGGTACCTAATATCTTTGCCTACTAGATGAGAGTATTCAGCTTTTGCTTTATATTCTCCCATAGGGCAAAAAAGCTTATGACCACTCGTACTGTTCTTTGTACGCGCTCGCTGTCTTCCGATTTGGTGCGTGATATAGTATAAATGCAGTAATTTTCCGTTAGTGGCTAGTCATCGGCTAAAAAATGGCGACAGTAAAAGCGTTCTCAAGCAGACAATCGTCTCATCGTACATTCACTGATCAAAAGTATCCGTACACTTATTAGTGAACATAAATACGGACTATGTCCACCGTTCACCTTTATCACGGCGTGGGCTCTGCTGGAGACACTTTAAATAACGTGTGTGAATGTCTGTGGAGGAATGGCAACCCATTCTTCCTCAAGAGCCGAAACCAGAGAGGGATAGTAATGTTGGATGCTGGGGCCTGAATCGAAGTCGACGCACTAACTCAGCTGCAGGTGCAGGTACATGTGCAGGTCGGGACTCTGGGCAGGCCATTCCATTGCAGGAACGTTACTGTCCACAAACCACCGCCTCGCAAATGCTGCTTCGACAGGCTGCATTGTCATGCTAGTATAGTCATCTTCTCCAAATTGTTCGTCCCCTGTACACAGTGCATAATGCTGTAAAGTGTGTTCGTATCCTTCAGCATTTTGTATTTTCTTGGCCACAGTAAGGGGACCACACATTTAATTACGAAAAGCACCCTCACACCTTAATTCGCCTCCTGAGTGTTTCACTGTTGGCAGTACACATCATAGCAGGTAACGTTCTACACTCATTCGCCAGACTCAGTCCTTCCATCGGATTACCGCATGGTATAGCGTGAGTCATCATTCCAAATTAATCGTTTCCAATCGTCCGCTGTGGTCTTCGCACAGCTTTAGACCTTGCTTAGTGCTGACTACAGAAATGTGTGGCTAATGTGGCGCATGCACGACCATTGTACCTCACTCTTTTTAACTCCCTAAACACAGTCGTTGTGCTATCTGGACTGATGGTAGCACTTTGCAATGCCTGACGTTCCCTGTGGTGTCACCGCCAGACACCACACTTGCTAGGTGTTAGCCTTTAAATCGGCCGCGGTCCGGTAGTATACGTCGGACCCGCGTGTCGCCACTATCAGTGATTGCAGACCGAGCGCCGCCACACGGCAGGTCTAGAGAGACGTCCTAGCACTCGCCCCAGTTGTACAGCCGACTTTGCTAGCGATGGTTCACTGACAAATTACGCTCTCATTTGCCGAGACGATAGTTAGCATAGCCTTCAGCTACGTCATTTGCTACGACCTAGCAAGGCGCCATTATCAATTGCTATTTATCTTGTGATGCATGTACCGTCAGACCGATGTTCACCAATTATGGATTAAAGTTAAGTATTCCAGAAGCTACGTACTTTTTTTACTAGTCTCACCTCCTTTAACTGTTCCAGACCTCACGCCAGCCTGCGTGAGCTTAAACGCATGCCTTTCGGCTACCTCCTAGTGGCTTGGCTGTCTTGCCAAGTCACAACATTCCCTGTCCGTAATAACACGAGATGCGGCTGATCTTGGTTTAGATGCGGTTGTTCCATCGCGTTTCCACTTTACAGTAGTGTCAGAAGGAGTTGATTTAGGCAGCTTTAGAAGGGTTTGATACTCAGGTGAAATGGAATAACTAGTCCACGTTCGAAGTCACTCATCTCTCTCTTGACGGAACCACTCTGTTATTGTTGCTTCTCTGATGAAAACACAATACCCCCCGCTTCCTTTTATGCTGGTGGTCCGCATGTAGTGACAGGTAGTGGTTAATTCCGCATTGCGTAGGGGTGTCCAGATACTTGTGATCGAGAAGTGTATATATCGCCATACACAGTCGATAATAAAAACGTGTGGTTCGGTTTTCAGGACTTACTTTTGACACCCATCACACAGTGGACAGGATTAAGAAATGTGGGAGTCTTGATCCAGTCTGGAAGAGGTAGAGAAGACTGGGCAGATGTGATCGCAAACATCCAATAGAGGGTATGCAGCAGAAGAGGAGGAAGCTGATAATTTCTGACCGATAGAGAAAGAAATATTGTTGTATTGACAGGGCTCGGGAAATGCTTCACTTTCACGTTAGAACTTATACTTACAGCTATTCATAGTGAATTAATCATGGGAAACACCCAGGAACAGAGTCACAAGAAAATCTTTCTTACATGAAATGCTAAATTCTTACAATCGCCGCCAGTATTTTGCACTTCATTACGCCGAAGCTACTAATACTGACTTGTAAGTCACATCGTTGCTTGTGTCAAGGTGCGGCTCACTTTGTTGCTTCAACTGTGATTTGACGAGCAGTACAGTGTTCATCACGATCTTAGAAATGTGTTGTGGAGTATCTGCGCATTGAGGGTGATGGACGGTTGATGGGTTAGCAACGTTGGCAGAAGTAATTTGAAATATTTCGTGTGGTGTGGCTGGTGGGTGTTGTTCCATGTTTCCCACGTTTAACGTACTGTGAAGAGTTGTAGAAAATGAGATGTAACATGCAAATGGCTCTGAGCACTATGGGACTTAACATCTGAGGTCATGAGTCCCCTAGAACTTAAAACTGCTTAAACCTAACTAACCTAAGGACATCATACACATCCATGCCCGAGACAGGATTCGAACCTGCAACCGTAGCGATCGCTTGGTTCCAGACTGAAGCGCCTAGAACCGCTTGGCCACAACGGCCGGCTGTAACATGTAAATAAAATAAAATGTTAAGTTTCATCTTCTATGTGTGTGGAATTTGCCCGGAAACTATGTCCCTGCTTCTTCGCTACGTTCTGTTTGTTATCACACACTTGAGCAGTATTCCTGTGTAGGCTGTACACGAGATTTGTTAGTAAATACAGTTCGTCCTACCTTTAGCCTAATGACACTTGAAAGGAAATACACTCCTGGAAATTGAAATAAGAACACCGTGAATTCATTGTCGCAGGAAGGGGAAACTTTATTGACACATTCCTGGGGTCAGATACATCACATGATCACACTGACAGAACCACAGGCACATAGACACAGGCAACAGAGCATGCACAATGTCGGCACTAGTACAGTGTATATCCACCTTTCGCAGCAATGCAGGCTGCTATTCTCCCATGGAGACGATCGTAGAGATGCTGGATGTAGTCATGTGGAACGGCTTGCCATGCCATTTCCACCTGGCGCCTCAGTTGGACCAGCGTTCGTGCTGGACGTGCAGACCGCGTGAGACGACGCTTCATCCAGTCCCAAACATGCTCAATGGGGGACAGATCCGGAGATCTTGCTGGCCAGGGTAGTTGACTTACACCTTCTAGAGCACGTTGGGTGGCACGGGATACATGCGGACGTGCATTGTCCTGTTGGAACAGCAAGTTCCCTTGCCGGTCTAGGAATGGTAGAACGATGGGTTCGATGACGGTTTCGATGTACCGTGCACTATTCAGTGTACCCTCGACGATCACCAGTGGTGTACGGCCAGTGTAGGAGATCGCTCCCCACACCATGATGCCGGGTGTTGGCCCTGTGTGCCTCGGTCGTATGCAGTCCTGATTGTGGCGCTCACCTGCACGGCGCCAAACACGCATACGACCATCATTGGCACCAAGGCAGAAGCGACTCTCATCGCTGAAGACGACACGTCTCCATTGGTCCCTCCATTCACGCCTGTCGCGACACCACTGGAGGCGGGCTGCACGATGTTGGGGCGTGAGCGGAAGACGGCCTAACGGTGTGCGGGACCGTAGCCCAGCTTCATGGAGACGGTTGCGAATGGTTCTCGCCGATACCCCAGGAGCAACAGTGTCCCTAATTTGCTGGGAAGTGGCGGTGCGGTCCCCTACGGCACTGCGTAGGATCCTACGGTCTTGGCGTGCATCCGTGCGTCGCTGCGGTCCGGTCCCAGGTCGACGGGCACGTGCACCTTCCGCCGACCACTGGCGACAACATCGATGTACGGTGGAGACCTCACGCCCCACGTGTTGAGCAAATCGGCGGTACGTCCACCCGGCCTCCCGGCCTCCCGCATGCCCACTATACGCCCTCGCTCAAAGTCCGTCAACTGCACATACGGTTCACGTCCACGCTGTCGCGGCTTGCTACCAGTGTTAAAGACTGCGATGGAGCTCCGTATTCCACGGCAAACTGGCTGACACTGACGGCGGCGGTGCACAAATGCTGCGCAGCTAGCGCCATTCGACGGCGAACACCGCGGTTCCTGGTGTGTCTGCTGTGCCGTGCGTGTGATCATGGCTTGTACAGCCCTCTCGCAGTGTCCGGAGCAAGTATGGTGGGTCTGACACACCGGTGTCAATGTGTTCTTTTTTCCATTTCCAGGAGTGTAGATGGTAAATTCACTGCGTGAACAGTGGAAGTGTTCTAAGCGATAAACTTTGTTGTTACATAATTTTATGGGGGCTGCGAAAGAGAAAATGTTTCAATAAGAAGGTTGTTTCTGGGGGAGGAGACCAAACAGCGATAACATCGGTCTCATCGGATTACGGAAGGAAGGGGAAGGAAGTCGGCCGTGCCCTTTCAAAGGAACCATCCCGGCCTTTGCCTGGAGCAATTTAGGGAAATCGCGGAAAACCTAAATCAGGATGGCTGGACGCGGGATTGAACCGTCGTCCTCCCGAATGCGAGTCCATTGTGCTAGCCACTGCGCCACCTCGCTCTGTGTTTCAATAAGACTCCGAAATTATATGTAAAGCTTGACAGAAGTACACTCATTCGTAAATACTGGATGATGAAGTCCGGGCATTTGCGCACCATCAGCCACGTTGCCTCGAGTCTGTTAATGAGTAGATTGTGACAGCATTTAAAATTTTTATATTTGATCATACAGTAGGGAAAATATGGAAAATCGAATTTTTGTTGCCGCTGGAAGCCGTTTGAAAATGTGAAAGTGGGTCAGGGTACCGTGCCCCGGCTCCGGAATACTCGTTTAGCAATATAGATACGTCGAGCCAATCGCATATTAGTGTAGAAACTCCGATCGTCTGTTGGTTAGGAGTTAACTGCGTCTTGCGGTGACGAAGGCATATAGGAAGACAGAATCTGTTAATCTGAATCTGTTGCTTGAAAGATGTCGTGTGTGAATAACGCAACCTGTCTTCCACATGGCAGTCCAGTCCGATGTGTGGATTCTTCACGCTGCGCACGGCTGGATGCTACCCGGTGCCGGTAATAACAGCACGTAATAAAGCGCCGGTAGCCACGGCAGTTGTGCACAAAGAGTAGCCGCGTGCAGAATGCGCGTTGCGGCTCGGCTCGGCGCCTGCCAGCGGAAGCGATGACGCGATACCCAGTGCTCTCTGCCTCTGGCCTTAACACCTCTGGCACCAGTGTGTGGCGGGCCGCTCGCCGTGGCTGATGGCTCACCGCGCGAGACCTCCACGCTGCAGGTAAACCGACTGCGCCGTCGCTACCACTGCCGTAGCCAGCCGGGTTCTTTCGTACACAGCGATATCGTAGGGACACGAACCGTGCCATTAACTTCGCTTGCGGTGCCAACAATAACAGCTGAGGCTGTCCGGTGTACCGAACTGTCACCATACGCATTGCAAGCCATACATCTGTGCACACGACAGTGAGAAGTGTTTAGGACGAATCTTCTTCGGACTAAGCTACAGCCTAAACATTACGAGCTTCTTTCCACTTTTGGAGACACTACTCGTACTGTCAACGACAGTGACTGAAATACTTCGCTACGGTAACGAAAGAGCTATTGAGTTGTAGCTCCTGTAAAACAGCCGCTGTGAAATTAAAGTACGGCAAGTTCCCGATTATCCAGGTTAATGCGAAAACGAGACTGCACGGATAATGGAAGTCTAGGTATAATCCAAGATACACTTGTTATTTACCGGAAACTGCTGTTTTCTATCTCAACAAATCGTGCTACATTTTGCATTTGCAAGCCCATTGCATTACATATGCATTATACTCCGAAACTCACAAACTGTTCACACTATCACTTAAAACACACAGACTTTCGTATCACAGCCCAGTTCAGATCACTTTCGGGAAATAATCGTCCTATTTTTTTTTCAGTTTTTTCTTTTCCAGTCACGTTTTCCTTGGCGACACTTTTCACTTTCCAGTGAGGCAAAACACCGGTATGGTGAAATGCCTTTTGTCCCGCCTTTTAGCGGATAACGGTAATCTCAGTCGCCTCATGTTCCCTCCTCTTTCTTTCTTTTTTCTCTGCAAAACACACTTTGTTTGCTATACCCGCTTCTCTTAGCTACTCAAATCCCGATTCAGAGGTATCACTAAGTAACCACTCGCAGATATTTTCGTAGCCTACATCTACGCAACCAGAAAGTTGTATTCCAAACGAAAAGTATTGGATCCAATTTATTAATAAAAAATAGCTGACCTCTGCGATGGCAGCCATCGTGCTTGATAATCCGCACGTGGATGATCGGGACTCTGCTGCATTCACGTTCTGATTCAGAGTCGGTCAGTTACAACTACTGTCTAGACAGGGCGCCGCCTCTCCAAGGCTTTACATACACACATTAATTTTGTCATTTCGTACACAAAGGTATGACGAGAGTAGCTCCCCACACAGGACGAAGTAAGTAACGGTAACCTGCATTGTGTCTAGCTTATCTGAATATATTAACGAATTATGATGATGAAATGTAGCACCAACAGTCGCTTTTATAAAATTTGTTTCGTATGTAGTCCGCGACCAGTCCAGGTCTTCTTCCCTATTTTTCTGTTGTGACTTTTCACCAATGGATTACACAGCTATCGTTTTGTGTTAAGGATTTTCTAAGACTTTACAGGGTAAAGTGACCTTTGTTTAAAAGCTTCATTATTGTTTTTTAAAATTAGTGCGTCATTCGGAAACAAAGGGATTGCCGTAACACTAAGTAATGTTTCGTGATATTGCAGTAACTGTTGTAAAATTCCGGGTGCTGATTTACGTGTAGCCTTACATGGGAAGGAAAAGTGATTAGTCAGATTAGTAGTAAGGATTATTTGGTTATGTGTATTTGGGAGAATGATGGGCAATGTTAATTGGTCACATCTCATAGAAGTCACGGTGCTTATAAAGTATGTATACCCTTTAACTATGTGGAACTATGTGGAACTAGAGGTTCGAAGTAATTGTAAACTGTATTTGTCCATAATATTCCCCTTCACCGCGTTTCGATGTTTTATATTCTTCTTGCCATTGGAATTTCTTTGTGACTCTTTAACGGTTACCTTCTTATGCTAAACGGTCATGAGACACTTACTGGCATCAGCGACATCTCTTTTCACGATAAGAATTGATTAAATTGGCTGAAAGCCAACTGTATGTTACACGTGCGAACATACTTGTTGACCTGCATCTTCCGTGCGCTCCAGCCCTCAACTCTGCCGTCAACTATTTTCGTTGAAACGCGAGCTAGACCAAAACGTAGAGCACAGTTATTACTTGAATTTGTGGATGATTTTGCGTCTCTTATGAGAACGCTCCAGTTATTTTTTCTCACATCGTCAGACCTATGCTACACAACCGACGCCTTATTTAGAATAAAATTATTTTTATTGGGCAAACATGATTCGTTCAGGTATTTCTGCAAAATGTAAGTAAAGTTTGGAGCACATGATACTATATCGGCTTTCTAGTGGAATTCGTCGATCGAATGTGGTGCTAACCATAGAACTATTTTCCCTCAGCCCAGCAGCAGGCGAACTCTAGTATGTGACCCCTGGCTCAGTGTATAATGTGAATGTTGCCGCCTCAAAATGAGTACGGTACTTGCCTCATCTTTCATGACAAGCGTTAAAGTAATGTTGTAAAGGAGTGGCTGTTGGTGTTTTATTTCATCATACATGATAGTAAATATTGTGTGCCGTACCGAAACTCGAACCCTTTAGTCTGCTAGGGACGCAAATTTCACCCCAACTCCTGTGTTTAGCAGAAGTTCCATTCTGTAAAGGCTCGTGATTTATGTATAACGCCTTTCCTGTTTAATCGACTTTATATACTGGAAAATGTAGTGCCTGAATATAGATTGCCTTCGAAGCCGAGACCATGTTTTACGAAAATTGGTCGATTTATCTTTTAACTGCGGAGCATGTGATGAACTTAAAATTTATGGTGCATGAAATCTGATGCTGTAGAGTTAGACTACCGTTAAGGATCAGGCTTGTGCACTACGATACAAAAACAGGAACGGCGCCGACATGTTAAATTCTAATAAAGAGAGGGAGTATTTGATTCCTGGGCGGTAATTATCAGCTAATATCTGTGCATTCTCGTAAGACATTACACTTCTGTCACATTATGTAGCACACCAGTACCGAAGAGTGTTTCATTTAATCCTTTAAACAAAAGTTGCTCTCCGTGCTTGTTTCCTTTTTCGTTGTATGTATGTGATAAGCAGTTCAGCAAGAATAAATCTCTGCACAGAGAGAGTAGGTAGCCCTGGTGGATGGTTAACTCCTGTGTGCTGGCGGCTATACGTCATCGTGATACTGTCGCTATGCTGGCTACGGCGTGGCGAAGCGGTGGGACTGCATGTATAGTGGAGCGTCTTACACGGTAGCCTGGAGAAGTGTTTGTGTTGTGCGCAGCAGATGGAGTGCTGCAAGGTGCTGTTCAGGAGGCGGCACAGCTACCATCACCTGTCGTCCAGGGCGCCTGGTACCGTCGACGTCAGGGATGTTCAAGGTAAACACGGTCAGTTTCCGGGATCTGCATTTGTGATCTCGTGGCAGGGCAGGGTGCGAATGCGGACGCACGGACTGTTGGGTCTTTTCCGGGAGGAACACTTGGAAAACAAGAAACGAACGCGGCAAACACGTTATGACATCATTAAAATCTGGTTCTTCTAGACGAGTACTTGGCTTGACATACTGCTCTAATCGGTACTTCAACCATTTCGTAACTAACAGCAAGTCGAGGAAAATTTGCTATGGAGATACGCTATTGATGAAAGTGCAGGACACACTCGCTTGTAACTACAAAAGTTGCTGCTGTCCCTGTGGTTTTGTATCCGAAGACTGGTTTGATGCAGCTCTTCTCGCTACTCTGTCCTGTGCAACCGAAATCATCTCCGAATAACTACTGCAACCAACAGCCATTTGAACCTATTTACTGATTCATCTTTTCGTCCCCTCTACAATTTCTACCCCCTCACACACGATTTGTGATCAGTTCATTTTTTTTTCTTCTGGATGTAAATTTCTATTATACTTGCAGTTATTTTAGAGTGTAATTATAGCGACACCATAAACTGCACTATACAATCTAAAGCCAAAAAGAAAACTCGTCGATTAAAAACCCATGTCAACGAAATCAAACTATGTCTAATATCGAAGCTCTCCAAGCAGCTTTGGAAAAAGATATTTATTCAAAACTAACAACACTTTGGTTAGTTTCAAGGATGGGAAAGGATGGAATTTGCGGTTTGTTCCGCTAATATTTATTCATTAAAAACTTACTTTTCTTCTTGATAGAATCCCAGCAGATTTAATGAACAGTAAGGCAGCTTGGAATTACTACCCTTGTGTATGAGATGGTTCTACCATGAAGTGGTAGAACTAGCCTTTAATACTTGGTGCGTTCTTAAAAATTGGGCGTCAACCAAAATTTCGAATCTACGAGAATATCCTTAGGAGGACGCTTTTAGCACAGGTTTTTTCGAGTTTATCTTCTGACTTTTGTCAGTTGTCAGCGCAGCGAAAGTGAAGTATCGTGGGTCTTCTCATTAGCGTCGTGATAAGTGTGAAAGACTCCGACCCTGGACGGCACATTCGAGCCTTTGTTTCGACATGGGACTACGAAGAGATGTGGGAGAAATATGATGACTTCCCGGAGACAGTGTGTTTTTAAAATTATTGTTATGCGGTACTTACGCTTTCTAAATAGCGCGCATTTTCACTTTTGGGCAACGATGGTTATCCATGTATATCATATTATTCAGTTGGAATTCAGAGTCTAAATTCGAAATGGAATTACTGGATGGTCTCATAGTCACCAGCTGATATCCACCAGATTCTAAAAATGTATATCCCATAATATAATCACACTGAAATACCGCCGTCGTTTAATACGATTACAGTACACCTTTAATTAAGGACTTTTCCTTGTCCTTACGTAATGAGAACAAGAGTGAATGCACAAAGTGATAGACGCATTTTACCACAATATTTTTCTTAAAGTGATGTCACGCATTCGTAAAATATTATAAAGTCATATTCTGGAGAAACGTGATAGAATCCCAGCCCTATAATTACAAGCGACTTCTGAGATTTGTTCTTCTAACTTTCTTGTTAGATCCCTTTCCCCATCACTAAACCATAAGATACTGGTTGCACACACCAAAGAACGGCTCTCGAAACCCTCGTCCAGCCAGCCATACTTACAGATTCCCTTGTCCCGAAATTGCTTGGTTAAAATTCCTGAATGGTTCATTTGGAAAGTACAAAGCCAGTTTCCTTCCCCAAGCAATGCTTGGGCTCCATCTCTGAAAACTCGCTGACGACGGGACGTTAACCCTCAGTGTCCTTTTTCACACTTCGTTTATTGTCAAAGCTAGGCCACCGTTGCTGATACCATCGTTTTTGACGATAAGGAACTGGAACTCTGGATGCTAGTCCTAACAATTTGTCGTTGATCGACCAACCAGCTACACCTCGCTTGATTCATTTTTTTATAAAAAGCCCAATTAACAAATTTTCCTGAGTTGAATTGGTGTTAGGTAGCACATTTCTAGTCCAATAAACATTTCACAGAGTTCTAAGGCAATAGCTACTTCGCACAGTGATGGTGCTGTTGGTACTAATGTATGGAATAAACAGCATCGACTTCACCTGTGCATGCTATTTGTGAGGGCTTTCACGTATGCTTAGGTATCAACACTGGATTTAAGTTCACTTGCCTTCTGCAACTTCGTGTACACTCGAGGCTTTCAAACTTAAAATACAGGACACTGCACCGATAAAAAGGGCTCCGCCGAAAGGTGTCTTATTGTACTGAATACGACATGTAAAGAGACTGCCTCCTGAAAGAGCGCGCGCGCGCGCTTGCGTGCGTGCGTAAAAGGGGAGTGGCTGATTGGTGTGGTTAATAGGAGGGAAACATGCATTTCACCTTTTTTTAGGTTGTCTGACATTTTACGTATCCTGTTCCTCTTCGTTTGCTCGTATCCATTTATTTATTTTTTAAAGCCGTTTCAAGATATCGTGTAACACAGCGCTCTTTGCTGGCGGCTCAGCTAAAGCGAAAGTGTCGGCGATATTGCTCGGAGTCATGTTCGAGCAACTGTTTAACACGCGGCTTTTAACTGACGTTAATTACAGGGAGCAGGAACGAGCAGCGCATGCTTCGAGGCTGTCGTTCTTGCAGACAACAAAGCGAAATGCTGCTGTTGGACTAATTCTGCATAAATGTGTGTAAATACCATCAATTCGCTGTTATATTGTTAGCTTCGTCCTGCTGTTAATCATAGATGTGATGTTACCGAACAGTCAACGATGAGTGTTCTTGTTGAAAGATTGAAAGGTAGACAATGACAGAGTCCTCAGAGGCATTACACCAAGTCTGTAAAGCTGAGCAAGGAGTCTTGCACGGTCTCTCTTTCAAGGACACAGTCTTTATCAGGAATAAACGTTCATCATTAGTAAGAGAACACCGTACTAAAATAAATACAGATGGCGACGGTTGTCATAAATTCTACACTCAACCTACCATTTATGGTCCGATGTTCTTTGCTTCTGTTTCGTACTGAGTAGTGGTTGCCTCTTATACAGACAAGTGCTAAAAACGCTAAATAAAGTTCACAGCAACATGTTTCATCACATTTTTTGCAAATATGTTCCTTATTTACTTGTCGTAAACGCAGAATAGTGTCTTGTTTCCATTACTTTAATTTCTCAGACAGGTGTCGTACATTGTTGCTGGATGGAGAAGAGAACAAGAAACTAAAACTTGGTACGAATCTTGCAGACCGCAGTTATAGCTTGATGAAGTATACGATTTTTTGTTATTTGCGTGTTCAAGTCAGTCTGTGTTATTTTGCAGCAGAAAATAGAACAAAATCCATTTTTTTTGGGGTGGGGGTGGGGGGAGACACGCAATCATCCAGAGCTCATTTGGTTTAAGATATAGGCCATTTTTTGAATGATACCGCACATTTTTTCGGCTTTATTTAGTGTTTGTGCATGTTCATATCTTGATAGCATCGGTGCAGGTAAGACGTTTTCAGCGCCACATCGCTTTTCACGACTTTCACAGATTATGTCTGGTTAGAGTAGTCAGGCGCATTTTCTCTGGTATTTCAGCTGATATTTGCGATTTCATTTCTACATTAAGGAGCTGGAATCAGCGCAGACAATCAGTGCTGATCACATTTTTCATGCGATACCCATTGTCGACGGAAAGCGCCGGTTTGTTTTCCGTCGCTAACAAAATTACTTTTTAAAGCGGAATTTTACTTGCTCTTTCGATAGAGCGTTCGCAGATCAGTCCAGAGCGATACGTATTTTATCGATGTGTATCAACTGGGACTATGAAATTTAAAGAAGTACCAGTGCTCGATGCAGCAACAGCGTTGCGCTGACCCGTGCTCACTGCTACCGTCAAGCATTCAGCGCTACTGAGTCGCTGCTGAATTGCTGTTTATTCTTCTTGTTTGGCTGTCCCTATTGATACATATCGATAAAACGAATAGCGCACTAGAGTAATTTGGGATCGCTCTATCGAATAGGGACTTAAAATAGCGCTTTAAAAATTTGTTTTTAATGGTAAACAAACCGACGCTTTCCGTCGACACTGGGTTTCGCGAGAAAGACTTGAAGAGAACTATTTCTTTCGGCTGACTCCAGCTGCACAATGCAAAAACGAAATTTCAGATATCTGCTGAAACACCGGCGAAAATGTACCTGACTACTCTCATGGTGGCCACCCAGTATGTACAGACTTTCCGCAGTACTTAACTAGATGCAAGTATTTGTAAGCTACCAGTAGCTTGTGTAAATACCAAATCTCCCGGCAACGTACCATGTTTCTGCGGCTCTTAACGTAACCTGTTGTAACGCGACATAACATCGTTTTAGCTGAACCCGTATGTATGTGCCAGTGCGGCGTTTTTTTTTTCTAATTCACTAAGATTCGATTACCTTTGTAATAGACTACACATGCAGAAATGCTAAAAGGACACAGCTGATTGCTTTTCCCAAATGGTTCAAATGGCTCTGAGCACTATGGGACTTAACATCTGAGGTCATCAGTCCCCTAAAACTTAGAACTATTTAAACCTAACTAACCTAAGGACATCACACACATCCATGCCCGAGGCAGGATTCGAACCTGCGACCATGGTCGTGCGGTTCCAGACTGAAGCGTCTAGAACCACTCGGCTACAGCGGCCAGCTTGCTTTTCCCATTCGCATCTTGTGTTCTTGAGTAATTATAAGATAATTTCTCTCAGAAAGCGGTGGCAAAATAATTAGACTAATTTCTTTCAGAAAGCGGTAGCAATTAGTTGTGTTCTGTCTGTACACCACGTCGTCGGCGAGACACTAAATCCTAATCCTCATTCCTTCGTTCCAAAATACACTCCTGGAAATGGAAAAAAGAACACATTGACACCGGTGTGTCAGACCCGCCATACTTGCTCCGGACACTGCGAGAGGGCTGTACAAGCAATGATCACACGCACGGCACAGCGGACACACCAGGAACCGCGGTGTTGGCCGTCGAATGGCGCTAGCTGCGCAGCATTTGTGCACCGCCGCCGTAAGTGTCAGCCAGTTTGCCGTGGCATACGGAGCTCCATCGCAGTCTTTAACACTGGTAGCATGCCGCGACAGCGTGGACGTGAACCGTATGTGCAGTTGACGGACTTTGAGCGAGGGCGTATAGTGGGCATGCGGGAGGCCGGGTGGACGTACCGCCGAATTGCTCAACACGTGGGGCGTGAGGTCTCCACAGTACATCGATGTTGTCGCCAGTGGTCGGCGGAAGGTGCACGTGCCCGTCGACCTGGGACCGGACCGCAGCGACGCACGGATGCACGCCAAGACCGTAGGATCCTACGCAGTGCCGTAGGGGACCGCACCGCCACTTCCCAGCAAATTAGGGACACTGTTGCTCCTGGGGTATCGGCGAGGACCATTCGCAACCGTCTCCATGAAGCTGGGCTACGGTCCCGCACACCGTTAGGCCGTCTTCCGCTCACGCCCCAACATCGTGCAGCCCGCCTCCAGTGGTGTCGCGACAGGCGTGAATGGAGGGACGAATGGAGACGTGTCGTCTTCAGCGATGAGAGTCGCTTCTGCCTTGGTGCCAATGATGGTCGTATGCGTGTTTGGCGCCGTGCAGGTGAGCGCCACAATCAGGACTGTATACGACCGAGGCCCACAGGGCCAACACCCGGCATCATGGTGTGGGGAGCGATCTCCTACACTGGCCGTACACCACTGGTGATCGTCGAGGGTACACTGAATAGTGCACGGTACATCCAAACCGTCATCGAACCCATCGTTCTACCATTCCTAGACCGGCAAGGGAACTTGCTGTTCCAACAGGACAATACACGTCCGCATGTATCCCGTGCCACCCAACGTGCTCTAGAAGGTGTAAGTCAACTACCCTGGCCAGCAAGATCTCCGGATCTGTCCCCCATTGAGCATGTTTGGGACTGGATGAAGCGTCGTCTCACGCGGTCTGCACGTCCAGCACGAACGCTGGTCCAACTGAGGCGCCAGGTGGAAATAGCATGGCAAGCCGTTCCACAGGACTACATCCAGCGTCTCTACGATCGTCTCCATGGGAGAATAGCAGCCTGCATTGCTGCGAAAGGTTGATATACACTGTACTAGTGCCGACATTGTGCATGCTCTGTTGCCTGTGTCTATGTGCCTGTGGTTCTGTCAGTGTGATCATGTGATGTATCTGACCCTAGGAATGTGTCAATAAAGTTTCCCCTTCCTGGGACAATGAATTCACGGTGTTCTTATTTCAATTTCCAGGAGTGTAGTTACATGTGCTGGTTACACCTAATGCTATTTAACGAGTAGAGTGATGATTGAGAAAGAAATGAAAGGAAAATGACCCTGTGCGTACAGAAACTGGATATCAGAGACGTCTGTACAGTATAAAAATATGAATACCGTATGGCTTTGTTGGCTGGGGTATCCAACGGGGTGAGTTCAGCCGCCTATCGGAAAGGGTTCTTCCTCCGCACACATTGGCCCCTTTCCATGTGGGTATGTGAGAATTGTCGCAAATGTTTTTGTAGAGTGTAGGCGGGTGTAAAGGATGCGTCTACAGTGTAGTGATACGTTTATGTTGTATGGTGGTAGTGATAGTGGTGAGAGAGAGAGAGAGAGAGAGAGAGAGAGAGAGAGAGAGAGAGAGAGTACATCTACATCCATACTCCGCAAGCCACCTGACGGTGTGTGGCGGAGGGTACCTTGAGTACCTCTATCTGTTCTCCCTTCTATTCCAGTCTCGTATTGTTCGTGGAAAGAAGGATTGTCGGTATGCCTCTGTGTGGGCTCTAATCTCTCTGATTTTATCCTCATGGTCTCTTCGCGAGATATACGTAGGAGGGAGCAATATACTGCTTGACTCTTCGGTGAAGGTGTGTTCTCGAAACTTTGACAAAAGCCCGTACCGAGCTACTGAGCGTCTCTCCTGCAGAGTCTTCCACTGGAGTTTATCTATCATCTCCGTAACGCTTTCGCGATTACTAAATGATCCTGTAACGAAGCGCGCTGCTCTCCGTTGGATCTTCTCTATATCTTCTATCAACCCTATCTGGTACGGATCCCACACTGCTGAGCAGTATTCAAGCAGTGGGCGAACAAGCGTACTGTAACCTACTTCCTTTGTTTTCGGATTGCATTTCCTTAGGATTCTTCCAATGAATCTCAGTCTGGCATCTGCTTTACCGACGATCAACATTATATGATCATTCCATTTTAAATCACTCCTAATGCGTACTCCCAGATAATTTATGGTATTAACTGCTTCCAGTTGCTGACCTGCTATTTTGTAGCTAAATGATAAAGGATCTATCTTTCTGTGTATTCGCAGCACATTACACTTGTCTACATTGAGATTCAATTGCCATTCCCTGCACCATGCGTCAATTCGCTGCAGATCCTCCTGCATTTCAGTACAATTTTCCATTGTTACAACCTCTCGATACACCACATATCGATAAAACGAATAGCGCACTAGAGTAATTTGGGATCGCTCTATCGAATAGGGACTTAAAATAGCGCTTTAAAAATTTGTTTTTAATGGTAAACACAGCGCTGGCGCATAATGTACTTACTTCGAATAAAACAAAGGAGGCCGCCGAGCTTAAACGTCCCCACGCGGCGGACAGATCACCAGCAAGAGCCTCACTACTCCTCACTGCAGAAGACACTACAGAGAGGTTTGGCATTTAATCCAGGACATTGGCGCAAGGAGTGGTGACGACAAACTTTGCGGCACCACCTCTCTTCCCCTTGCCGGTCAAATACTGCCAGTGAAAATTTCTTCCACTACAGGATTCGAACCGATTTGAGCGCCACCGCACGGGCGTGCGTTAGCGAACGCGACTAGGGAGGTGGGTCTCTTTACTAATGATCAAAAGAGAATAAACTACAAATGACAGTGTACAAGATATATCATGTAAGCTACAATGGCAATTTTACAATGTTAACTCTCCTACAGAATCGCCTATGACAAATGGTTCAAATGGCTCTGAGCACTGTGGGACTCAAGTGCTGAGGTCATTAGTCCCCTAGAACTTAGAACTAGTTAAACCTAACTAACCTAAGGACATCACAAACATCCATGACCGAGGCAGGATTCGAACCTGCGACCGTAGCGGTCTCGCGGTTCCAGACTGCAGCGCCTTTAACCGCACGGCCACTTCGGCCGGCTCGCCTATGACAGAAACAGTTGGAAAACATTGACATGAAGAAGGGACTGGATGACCGAGCATGTGTTAAGACATCAGAGAATAACTTCCATGCCACTAGAGGAAGTTATAGAGGGCGAAAACTATAAGAGATGACAGATACTGGAATATATCCAACAAATAATGAAGGACGTTGGGTGCAAGGTGCTGTTTTGAGACGAAGAGATGAACATTGGAGAGGAATCAGTTCCAAGACTGATGATAAAATAAGTAATGACATTCTTGGGGAAATTGTTTAGATCAGATATCAGTGTAACGGCTATTAAGCAAGTTTTAAATTTTTGTTGTGCTTTATGTAACTGACGATGAAGGTAAATACATAATTAATAAAGCTAACACACATGAGAGAACATGCGGCACGGTCTTATGCGCGCTTAAAGGGAAAACAAGAAACAGAAACTGAAATAATATTCTAAGGCTAGTGGCAGCTCATGCGTTGGTATTTGAATCACGTGCTGGGAACCAGGAAAGAAAGACTTTTTCCAGACAAAAATCATCAGAAACGCGATAGAATTTTTTATTTGGGTAACGTTTCTGTCGCTTGAAGAACGTGTCAAATACGTTTTTTTTCTTTTTATGACGTATGAAGCATTCGAAATTCATTTGCAAAAATCATTGCTGCGTTAAAGTTGTGTGTTTACTTGATGCAGTCTATTGGGCGCTTTCATCTTGGAGCAGCATTCATTGCACATGAACGTCTTGAAGTGCAAAGCGGTGTAATGTGCGTGCAAGTCCTCGAAGAATTGCCTAATGGACTGCACAAAGTAACCGTGAATAGCGTCAGCACAGAGCAGAGGCTAGAATACCGCCACATTTGCCACTGGCTACTCTCAAAAATCAGGTGGAGAGAGAAACGTGTGGCTAACACTTAAAGACCTTTCGTTCTGATGCAAATACTGTCCCACATAAACAGAAAACAATAATTATGTTAGTAACGAAAGAACCAAAAGCATACATACAAAAATAATCTAAAATAAAGCCATGAGATCATAAAGGGTTGCAACAAAGCATATACAACGAGAAGAGATTGTTGTGTGTCTTACGTCTAGCCTCTTTGTAGTATAAGGAGTGATATGCTGCACCCAGCACTAGAAGTAATACCGAAGGTAATAAAATGGAAAGAATGCGTTCACAAATGCTGTAGCAGGATTTCTCACGCGAATTACTCATTATTTATCTTCAGTAAGATTATTTACATGAACGCCGTGGACCACGTGCTCAATCCGGAAAGATTATCACGCAGTGGGGCGTTTCGGACTGCCCCATTTCGAATTTCTTCAGACATACAGTTCTTGTGGGTGAGTGCGCGGACACGTGCATTAGCAAATCGTGATCCCGGAACCAGTTGCAGATTGTTAACGGCTTCCAGCGGCAACAGAAATTTGATTTTCAGTATTCCACGCAGTTATTGGGTGGATTTAAAGTGCTGTCATAACCCACTTGTTAATAAGAGGTATAATCATACTTTACAGAACACTGTAAGCCCGCATCTCGTGGTCGTGGGGTAGCGTTCTTGCTTCCCACGCCCGGGTTCCCGGGTACGATTCCTGGCGGGGTCAGGGATTTTCTCTGCCTCGTGATGGCTGGGTGTTGTGTGCTGTCCTTAGGTTAGTTAGGTTTAAGTAGTTCTAAGTTCTAGGGGACTGATGACCATAGATGTTAAGTCCCATAGTGCTCAGAGCCATTCGAACAGAACACTGTAAGACAAATCAGTATTACAGTTAGAGGCTGTGTACCCCGACTACACTCATTCAGTATTTGAGAATGAGAGTACTTAGCGGCTTCCAACGAACGGTACACACAATTTCTAAACTTTACGAAACTTTTTACTAACTCGAATTAGTGAAAAGATAGAAAAGGAGCTGAGTGAAGAACAGCATGGGTTTAGGAAAGGAAGAATCACGATCGACCTGATATTTTCTATCCGTCAACTAATGGAAAAAAGTTGGCAGTATAACAAAAGGGTGATAATGGTTTTTATAGACATAGAAAAGGTATATGACTCAGTTGACAGGGAAAGACTCTGGGAAGAAATGAAGAAGATAGATATAGAAGATGGATACATTAATGTTATAAAGACAATGTGCAGAGGACACAATTGCAGAATTAGAACACCATTGGGGAACTCTGAATACTTGGAAATAAGAAAAGGACTTAAGCAAGGAAGTATTCTATCTCCTGCACTTTTTAATGTTGTGATGGAGGGAATGAATAGGGCAGTTAAAGATATAGTGAAAGAAAAAGACAAAAAGATGATTTTTGCAGATGATATGGTAATATGGGGTGATAAAGAGGTAGATGTACAGTTACAGCTTGATGCGTGGAAGGAAATAATGAAAAGGTATGTATTAAAAATATATAAAGATAAGAGTGAAGTAATGGTATTTGGAAGAGAGAAAGGTATCAACGGAAATATTACCTTGAATGGAGAACCCCTCAAAGTGGTAGAAAGTTTCACTTTTTTAGGGAGTGAAATATCTAGGGATGGGAGAATAACTAACGAAATTAATAGGAGGTTACAGAAGGGAGGCAATTTCTACCAAACAATAAAACACCTGATTTGGAATAATGAAGTTTCAGAAAGAGCAAAACTCCTTATGTATAAGAATTATTGCATCCCTATTGTCACCTATGGTGGAGAAACATGGACAATGACAGAAAGGGACTGGAGCAGACTGCAAGCAGGGGAAATGAAATTTCTCAGAGCAGTTAAGGGAAAAACAAGAATGGACAGAGTAAGGAATGTAGAGATTAGAAAGGACCTGAAACAAGAAAGTATGAGAGAAGAAATTGAAAGAAAGAGTTTAAGATGGTATGGGCATGTTAAGAGGATGCATGGGCAGAGACTCCCCAAACTTATGGAAGAACTAAAGATGGATGGGAAAAGACCTAGAGGGCGCCCAAGAACACGGTGGAAAATGGGAGTGAAAATATCTGGAGAAAGGAGAGGTGTGACCTGGCAGCAAGTGAAGGAAGAAAAGTGGTGGGAGGACCGAGCCAGACTGGAGAGGACTCATCAGCACCCAGACCCGGCAGTAGCTGGAGCGGGATTCGGATATAGATAGACGAAACTTTCTCTTTTTGACATCTCCTACCAAATGGTTAAAGGAAAATCGTTTATCGCATACTGCATTTCCGCTGTTCTTTCCACTTTGCCGATAGTATCTACAGATTTCACTGAAGGTAACTGCAAAATTACGTCACTGTAGCAAACACATGTCAGCAGATATGATGTTGAACAACATTGAGATGTGTGAAGAATTAACTCACGCTTAAAATGGGGAGCAAGTTACCAAGTCTGTATTAGTCCTGTGTTTGATAATGAGAGCATTTCGCGATTTCCAAAAACTTTGACCATTGTTTCATACCTTTTCTAAAATTTTTCTGGCGTACATAATTAAAGTCAAATGTATCACACATTAACTCACTTATAATCAGACGTTTAAAGCTCTTTTATACATGGGAGATAGATTCTTTAAGGAATCTGGGATTCTGTTCTCAAAAACACTCCAAGTAATAGACTTTGAGATTTTCAGAGCGCTATTAAGTACAAAAACATCTTCATTTAACTACTCAGATCGCATGTAGCTTAGGTCTTAGCTTGTAATCTCGTAACCCTGAGGTCGCTGGTTCGATGCATTAATAAAATAAAACGTTAACTAACTAAATAGAAATTAAAATACTTCTTAATTGCTATAAATCACGAAGATACAAATGTAATGGTAAGAACGCAAATATGATATTACTAAAAGTACTAACTTCATTATGGATACTCGTTTTTTCATGCGGTTAGTAATTGAAAAGGAAAATATGTCATTTTGATTAAACATGACTTTTCACATATTTGCTAATTAACATTTCAGTTTCGTAATAAAAAGATAAAGAAGCGTGCCGATAGCGGGAATCAGACCGGCGATCTCGTGATTGAGACTAAAAAGCTAAGCGCTCAGCCGCTGGCGATGTGGTGACATTTAATGAACCACTTTATGCTTACCTTGGAATCTTCAAATTTTCATACCAGTTTTTATCAGAGTATTTTGAGTACTGTGTAGTGTGTTAAACGTTCCTCATCCAGTGTAAACCACGGGTACATTTCTAAAGCTGTATTATGTTCTACTTGTTACTTTTAAACAGCCACTTTTCACTTCCGTACAACGCTACACGCCTGATACATGCTGTCCGAAAAGATTAAAAAAAAAAAATGTTCAAATGTGTGTGAAATTTTATGGGACTTAACTGCTAAGGTCCTCAGTCCCTAAGCTTACACACTACTTAACCTAAATTATATCTATTGCCGTTAAGTATCTCATTTCTAATCAATCACGCCAGCAGCGCTAGATATAATTCGAATGCATTACATTACTCTGGTTTTACTTCTGTTGGTGCTGATCTTATCTCAACAAGACACTGTCCATTCCCTTCAACTGATATTCCCGTCTTCGACATGATTACAATTTCATCCGCAAAACTTACACATTTCCTGCGAATGATCGTTAGTCCCTTTTCCAAATTTCTGTTGCTCCTTTCTTTTTACCGCTTGCTCTCAGTACAGGTTGTGTAACACGGACGAGAGCCCCCCCCCCCCCAGTCCCCCCCCCCTTTTTCATGCCCTTCGACTCTCTAGTAGTGCAGTCAGGTTTCTATTAATTCATCATTCCGAAGAGTGATGGAGCTCTCCACGGTGGTCGATTCTTTGCGCTTCTTTCCGTCAGTGAACGTCGTGATGGTAGAATACGCTGTAGGATGCCGCAGCAGACGTACGTGATGGCTTTGTTAGGAAGCCGGAGGGTTTGTGGGGTGGCGCGGACCGCGGACGTGACTGTACGGCCACCCCAGGCAGTGGGCCCGTGCCCGCTGTGTGGACATTAGCGCTCAATTAGCGACAGATCGATGTGTGGCCCTCCAAGGGGGTCGGCCTTCTGCAAACACCGCTGCAGGTCCAAGTGCTCTCTCAGGACGCAGAGGTGTCTGCCCTATCACACGTGCAGGCAAGCTCTTGTCTCCTGGTAGGGAATCGGCGAACGGGGATCCTACCATTACACTACCTGCCGATTTCCGTTTGTTGTTCACTTTCAGAGTTAAAAAGAGAGTCGTTACGATATTACAGGGTGAGTCACGAAGGGCTTTACAACGATGTAGAAAGTTATTTCAATAACTTACAGAACCGATAGATGTGTCATTTTGTAGGAAACCACCTCAATTTTGACGTAAAAGTATAATGTGTAATTTTGGTTCGATGTGAATACCATTTGTGACGCGACGAACATGCCACCGCTAATCAGTTTGTTCCCGCACTCGTAGCAGCAAATCTGGCGTAACTTGTGCATCGCCAGCGTAGATTCGATTTTTCGGGTCTGCTAAATTGTTTGTTGGGGGAGAAACATACACACAGTGTTTAATGAAAGTCAAGATAAAGAAATCGGGTAGCGTCAAGTTAGGGTACCGAGGTGACCATGCGATTGGCGCTTCACGACCGATCCACCGACCTGGAAAGCGATTATCGAGGAAACCTCGAACATCCGTGAGGAAAGATGTTTGTGCATCATCTTGCTGATAGTAAACCATCACATCTCGATCAGTTCCATAGATCTGTGGAAGTGAAAAGTTTTCAAGCATATCCAGATACATAATAGCCGCACGGTCTAGGGCACCTTGCCACGGTCCAGGGCACCTTGCCACGGTCCTGGCGGCTTCCTCCGTCGGAGGCTCGAGTCCTCCGTCGGGCATGGGTGGTGTGTTGTCCTTAGCGTAAGTTAGTTTAAGTTAGATTAAGTAGAGTGTAAGGAGTACAGGAAGAGTTGTCTCAGATGAAGAAAGAAAGAAAATATCTAAAAGAATGAAGAAATATTGGGCAGACAGAAGAGCAAAACACCTTTCATATAAGAATAGCCTCTAATAATTATATTACCTAAATATATTAAGTTATTCTCGAACCAAATTGTATCCACGTGTAACAACTTGTTTAGAACTTTGTATTTTTGACTACAGTGGTCCAATGAAGGCCATAAAATAAATAATAATAATAATAAGTGTGTAAGCTTAGGGACCGATGACCTCAGCAATCAAATTTCCCATACTACGCAATCCGGTAGGTTTTTGTTGTATTGTACTTCGCAATAAACCAGTGGAGACAGGTAAATACTAAATATACTAAATCTTACCGCAATGTAAACGAACAATTGTGTAACGGAATCGAAAAAGAATGTTGCCATCCAGACGCAAGACTCGAATCCTGAGCTCGACGCGCTAAAACTGCGTACGCGGGACTAGAGCCACACCGACGTGAATACGTGAGGTGTTTTGGGATATCAGGTGCGACAGACCGATAGACTCAGCCGCTGCTCTTGCGGCGAGGTGCGTCACCTGGTGACGCCACATGTTCAACATTTCTCGTCCACTTTTTTTTTTATTTCCCGACATTTGCGATTCCCATCTGCCTTATATTATACTACTTGTTGAAGCGTCATCTACGTCGCTTCGGAAGTTTTTGAACGTTAATATGAATCACCCTGCCTATGATTTTTAAGTAGAACAGTTACGGAAATATCTGAACTTAAATAGCGTTAGGAGGCGGAAAATGATGGATTAAAAAACGGTTGGCGCCCAAGAATTAACAAAGCAGTGACCGAAAGCGCACCCCTAACAAACGTTGGTCTGCCGTCAGGACCTCGACTGCGGCGGCGGCGAGTTGCCATTTGCGGAGTGTTGGACCCCGAGCCAATCAGAGGCGGCTTGCCACGAACGCAGGCCAATCCTGTACGCGACCGCGGCTGCAATTTCCGATCCCTGGCCGTAAATACAACGCGGCGACAGGCAGTTTCTGACCTAACGCCGCACGGCGCGGATTAAGTTTTTTCCTCTCTTGCAGGAAATATTAACTGGTTTTAATTAACTCGGGCCTAATTAATGCGTAGCGTGGCTGTGAGGTGGGCGCAAATAATGTGGCGATTCGCGCTCTGCCGGCCTCAGTGGCGCGGCGTGTCTTTTCGGAGTCACGGGGACGGCGATACAGGCCATACATTCATCGTATGCTGAGTCGGTGTCGCCGGATGTCGGCGCTGCACAGAGAGCAGGCGCGTAATTGCAAGGAGCTGCAGCGCGCCGCGCCGCTGCACTTCTGGCCGAATAATTTGGCGACGCTCCCTGCGGCTTGTGCGTAATCACCCACGCAATTACGTCACGTGAATGGCGGCTCCCGCGCTCGTTAGGGGGTCGCCGACGCGGCGTAAAATAATTAGACAGTAATCTATCTCCCGCACTGCGGCACGCCAAATTGAGAGGGGACCGATCTAACGAGATTTTATGTCGCCGTGGATTGAAATTTGGAAGACCGCACCCTTCTTTTCCCCGCCGACTTTTTTTCTGTTTCTTTGCTGTGAGTGCGTTTTTCGTATTGAAATCGTATGTCAAAACAATTTTCGCGAAGTATTTTCAGAGCTGTTGTTTTTAATAAAATCTTGCTGGAACCGTAAACAGCACCAGGCAGTCAAATGATGATCTAGGGGTGGGTTCCGGCTGCGGCGAGGTGGACGAGGGGCATACAATTTGTTACTGGCCACCCCTAATAATAACTCTCTAATATATAAACTGTTTTCTGTTTTAAGATAATAATAATAATAATAATAATAATAATAATAATAATTCGTTCACACGAGTGCATAGGACGTCGCTTCAGCGTATTTGTCGAGAAACTGCAATTTAATGATACACGTGATTTCGTGTGAAAATTTGAGAAGTACATTTGTCACACAGTTGATCTAGGAACTGTAGTAGTAGCACTCCCACAGAACTCTAACAATATACTTACATGGTTCCATATAAGTATATAGTTTTGGCAACACCGGCCATGACCTCCTCCTTCTGTGCGGATGCACACATATTCCACGAACTCTTACGGGACTTCGTAAGAATGTCTTCCACGAGTAACGAGTGTGTTGAGGTGGGACACTACGAATATAGTGTGTGGACATACAAGGTGAGAATGTGAGTCTCGCGGGAAGCGTGCGCGAGATAGTCCCTGCAGTCACGCTAACCTCTGTACACTCGGTGGCTCAGAGGGATATTGCGTCTGCCATGTAAATAGGAGATCCCGGGTTCGAGTCCCGGTCGGGGCACAGATTTTCACCTGTCCCCGTTGATATATATCAGCGCCCGTTAGCAGCTGAAGGTATTAATATAATTCTAATTTCGAACTCTAACAACGTCACAATTTACACAATATCGAAAACGCGCTGAAAGTTAATTCCTCCGAATTTTGTATGTGAAAACTCTTAAAGCTTTTTAAATAAAAGACACGTGATTAACATTCTACGTCTTTATTCTTTATGTCGACATATTTGCTGCCATCTGTCTCTGTAGGGCTCCAAATTGCAGTGTGTAACACGATTGTCTGTAACGTAACTATGTCAATGCGGGAGAAACAGCGCGCTGTTATCGAGTTTAGTTTTCGAAGAGTTCGATCACAAATGGAATACCTTCTCCTTCCGTTGACAATGCCTGTCCCACACGAGCGCTGCGACATCTGCAAGAACCCGACGCATCGATCATTCCCCATACAGTGCCGACTTGGCCCCATCCAATTCCGTCTGTATCCAGTACTTAAAGAATACCTTCGAAGACTTGACTTTGATAGCGATAAAGCAGTGCAAGCAGAGGTGAGGTTGAGATTGCGGCTCCGTTAACACAGTCAAGCCGGCCGCTGTGGCCGAGCTGTTCTAGGCGCTTCAGTCTGGAACCGCGCGACCGCTACGGTCGCAGGTTCGAATCCTGCCTCGGGCATGGCTGTGTGTGATGTCCTTAGGTTAGTTAGTTTCAAGTAGTTCTAAGTTCTAAGTTCTAGGGGACTGATGATCTCAGATGTTAAGTCCCATAGTGCTCAGAGCCAATTGAACACAGTCAAAGATTCTACAATGACAGTATCAATAAACTGGTCTCTCGTTGAGAGAAGTGTGTTCGTCGTTAGGGAAACTATTCTGAGAAATAAATATATAGACAGGAAAAATAAAAATGTAGAATCTCAACAGCGTTTGTTTTTATTTAATAAGCTTTAAGAATTTTCATATTAAAAAAATTCGAAGGCATTACTTTCCACCATGACCCCATAAAATGGAAGCGTGCACTTACCATCGTCAGTACTTCACCAAGCACCAACACGATTTTGAAGTTAACGAAGGTGTGCAGACCACGGCGATGAGAGTGTGTAAATGGTGAGCGAGGGGACTGACGTTCTTTCAGTCACTTCCGCTTATGTTTAGGAAGTCAGTGTTTCTGATTTCCCCCCCCCCCCCCCCTCAAAGGTCTTCTCCGTCTTGTCCTACCGTAATCAGATTCCTGTGGTTTTCCGGTTCTACTTGTGGACTCAGAAACCGTGTCGGATTTGTTGTTGCACAGCAGATCCGGTTTGTCTTTAAATGTGTTCTTTTACCTAGGTGGAATGTTGCCCAGTCACGCTACAAACGTATCCATGAGCGCAGGCCTTCGTGCAAGCAACTTAAGAGTATCTTGTGTGCTACGTAGCTTGGAATTTGTAGGATTACGGCCATTTTCCAGACTTCTGGTTTTTGTGCCACTTTACTTTCCGAATGTTAGCTGTCACATTTTGCACGGTAAATGTAAAGATATAGAAGATTCTACTAAAATCTTTTTTGGCCAGTCATGACCCCAGTGAAGAGTTTCCTCCCCTTCCATTCGCGCCTGCGGGTAGTTCTGTCCCAGTTTCCGGCCGACAGCTCTCAGGACTTCAAGTATCAACATTGCGAATGTATAGATGTGCTTTCCTGTTTCGAGCAATGTTTTCCTTCCGTGGCTGCCGTGCCCATTTAAACGTCGCTATTTCTGTTTTCCATGCTTTACTCAGCTTCAGAATACAGTCTTTTCAGACGATGTAATTCCTTCGTAGTTAAGCTCGAAGCCATGACACCATATGGAGACCCGTCTGTTTTTATTTTCTTGCATTTAATCGAGCCCCTGTTAGTGTTATACCCAAATCCACAAGTCATCTCTATACGTAAATGTTTGTTGACTCGTCCAGGCGTACAGGTCCACGATTTAATTTGACGTCTGAGATGATACTGAGTTTTGGCTAACGAACACAAACTTTACACAATGCTTGCTCATTATCAACATCCAGTTCCAACATAAACATGGACTCCAGTGTGGCTGCCGCCATTAGAATAAATGGTACTAAATCTGATATCGGATTTTTTCAAGGCAAAGTATTTGAAATTATACAGTGGATTTCATCGGTGTATTAGACAGTTCTTCAAGCTTCGTATTTACTTATGAAGGTACACCTTATAGTTGCGTCTTGGTTGTCAGTCGAGAGACCAGTACAATGTCGAAAGCCTTTCGGAAATACAGATTGAAAGAATTTACCTAGTCCACACGAGCTGTTGATTCTTTGAGAGAAGCTACATTTTCTTCAGAAACGTAATGGTGGAGCGTTGAAAATTCTACTGGGTCCTGCATCAGAAAGTCTGTAGTTTTGTGCTTTCAGTGCTGTGACCCTTTTGTTAACATCCGTGACCTGCTCTTATTTGCAAACTGTGCGCTGCGCAGTGGTTTCTCGAGAAACATAAGCGAGGAAATGGACTAATTCCCCTGCTTACTTATTGTTGAATATAAATGGAATTCCGCCAGGGTATGGTGCCGTGTTCGCTTTGAGTAGTCTCAATCACTTTCGAGTACCAAAGCTGCTAATATAAATATCTCATTTGTTAATGCGTACGACAGACAGTAGTATTGTAGTATCTCCATGCGCTAATACATTTTGAGACGCGTGTTTTAATATCTCGGCTTTCAGTCTACTGTCGTCATTTTCAACAGCAAACCGAACCACGAGAGATAGTATGGGGGGTCATTCACACCGACATTGGACACCTCTCTTTATCATCTCTACACAGAAGTACAGGGCAGAGTATTAGAGAGATAAGGCTGTATTACCCAGTCTGGTCATCGCTGCATGATTATGACCATCTGTAGTTTACAAGCTGTATAATTTACGAATAAATTTCCAGTCGTGTAAAAACAGCGATTTGTGTTGATGAAATGAAATTACTTCATTGTTTATATTAAAGGTGATGTCAGATGCAGTGAACAGTCGGTTTCGTCCCTGCCGCGACAGGAAGTTACTTTATTGTAGACGCACACGTGATGCAGTAGATTATTACTAGTATTGCGCGATGTTGTGATTCGCTGCAGCCAAGTTTTATTATCACTACAGAGGTGTGATTGCGACTCCTACTGCTTTATTTCCATATTCATGCTCATACAATGCTGCTAAGCTCCTCTGTGGTTATGGTTATTAAAACCGTTGCTAGCCGTCTGTCTGGGGAAGGGGACAGAAAACGCCGACAATCATACGAGAGCGTCTGTGTTCATTACATTCACCCCGCGCAGACCCTAGCGAGACTGCGAGCCGGAGAGCTCTACACCATCGCTGCGTGCCGTGATTAAACAGAGGCCGCCGCCTCCGCCGCCGACGACTGGCCCGTCGCTAATTTATCGTAAGTAATAAGCGAGCCCGCCATTACGGGCCTGGATAAATCACGGCGCCAACAGTTCGGCGATAGCCTTCCGTTCCGCGCCTCTCCGGCTTACATTCTTAGCGCGCGCATTCAATTTACGCGACAGCGTTGCTTATCGCCGCCCGTTATTGCTTCCGTGTCGTAATTAAAGACGCCCTCCGACTACAAATTTGAGGAGCCGCGCTCGGCCGGCTTCAAAGTTCTCAGCGTCGTCAATTAGGCGCGCAGGTGCGACTGGACTGCCGCTTGCGTTTCGCCTGCCGTACTAGCATGTCGCTGCAAACGGTCGACGTGTGTGTTCTATACGTGTTCTCGATAAGGAATTGCGAGGAAAAGAAACTGCTCGTATAGCTCAAGGTTGCGTGGCAGTGACGTAAGACGCACCCCGAATTCGTGCGGATGGCCGTTGATCTGGTACATCGGCCACCCCGAGTGTGATTTTAGGCGGTTCTCCACGGTCATTTTAGGAATCCGCTGGGTTGGTCCATATATACTCAAAGTCAACATACTTCATGCGAAGACCAAATAAACTTAAAACCTGGAAACACCCAGACTGGACAAAATGAGAATGGCAGTTGGATCATGTTTGCATGGATAAGAACTACCACAAAGAAATCTACAATGTGAAAGTCATGAGAGGAACTGACGTCGGATCAGATCATTACTTGATAAAAATAAAAATTAAATTCACCCCACTGAGAAAGAAAAAAAACAAAAACCCCACCCAAAACAGAAGAGAACCTGTGACCCTCATAAATTGATAAATAACAAGAAATATGAAGAACAAACTAGGAATATAAAAATAACATATGATCTAGATGAATAATGCCGCAATTGAAACAGATAGCTAAACAAGTATCCCAATAAATCCTATGAAAAACCACCAGTGAGTGGTAAATTAACGAATGTGATAAAACAGTGGAAGATAGATACCATGTCTGGTTAAGGTATTAGTCCAAAAACAGAAGAATCCCACTTGGAACTCACAAAACAAAGAAATATGACTCGAAAAACATTAAGGAGGGTCAAACGTCAGTATCAAAAAAACCCGCCAGGGTAGTCGAGAGCGCTAACGCCCTGCTTCTTGGACTCGGGTAGCGCGCCGGCCCCGGATCGAATCCACCCAGCGGTTTAACGACGACGGCCGGTGTGCCGACCAGCCTGGATGTGGTTTTTAGGCGGTTTTGCACATCCTACTAGGTGAATACCGGGCTGGTCCCCACGTCCCGCTTCAGTTACACGACTCGCAGAAATTTGAGACACATTCACAGTCTTTCACGATTTACACTAGAC
This sequence comes from Schistocerca serialis cubense, assembly GCF_023864345.2. NCBI lineage: Eukaryota > Metazoa > Arthropoda > Insecta > Orthoptera > Acrididae > Schistocerca > Schistocerca serialis. The sequence goes on from NC_064638.1 coordinate 221,798,113, forward strand.
GCAGACAGCTGGGGTACACTACTTCCGTCCCGGGGGAGGGGGTATGGGGTGGCGGCAGGAAGGGCATCCGGCCACCCCTTAAAAATTAACCATGCCAATTCCGTACTTAACCCTGCCGACACTGCGCACAATGCAGGATAAAGGCGGTAGCAAAAGAAAGAAAAAAACGTCAGTATCAAAAAGATATACTTTATATGATAGAACCAAATAGTAAGAAAACAAACTCACGAGATTACTACAAAACATTTAGCAGACAACTCCAAAGATGTGATCCCCCAATGGTAAAAGATAAAAACAATAAGATGGGACATAGTGATGAAAGAAATTCAGAAATTTTAGCGGAAACATTTAACGGACTACTACATTGCGAGGATCCCCCCTGAGCTTCTTCAAATAAACACAGAAACTCCAATAAAAACCCCACCAGAAAATATAAACCCAATAACAATTCAGGAAGTCTACAAAGCTTTGAGCGAGCTCAAGAACTACAAAGCAACTGGCCATGGCACTGAAGTCGGCAAGGCTCCTGTCGGTGGTGCCTTCCAGAACTTCACTGACTTCTACAATGAAAGCTTTCACGGCCGGTATTGTCTTCACTTAAAACTTCCGGGCTGATAGGTCGCGGTCGAAGTATAAAACTCTCCCCTGACGTTTCGTCTCTTACTGCGGGAGACATCCTCGGAGGTACAGTTCGCCGAGGTTGTCTCCTACGGTCGCAGGTTCGAATCCTGCCTTGGGCATGGATGTATGTGATGTCCTTCGGTTAGTTAGGTTTAAGTAGTTCTAAGTTCTAGGGGACATAGTGCTCAGAGCCATTTTTTTAATTCAAGTGCTCGGTCACAATGCCATACAAAACACTACGAGAAACATTAGGAAAGTCGTCCCACAAGGAGTAAATCGTAAAGCGTCTGTTTTCTCTCACCTTATTGTCCACTTCCTGCACCAAACTTTCATTAACGACCGAAGGACGCCCACTCCGTTGTTGATCATGCACATTTGTGCGGCCATTTTTAAATGCTCTCAGCCACTTTCTTACCATTCCATCACTCATAATGTTTTCTCCGTAAACTGCACAGATCTCGCGATGAATATCGATCGCTTTTAGGCCTTTAGCACGAAGAAATCTTATAACAGCCCGTACTTCACAGTCGGCGGGACTCAAGATTATCGGAGGCATCTTAAACACTCAGTACACAACGTAAACAAGGAAGAATCAGACTGTAATGGCGTCAGTGCGTAGATTAAGGTACAGGCTTTCATGTAAAAATAAAATTATTGAGATATCTTAGCACGTCTTTTTTTTAATTTCGAAACGGTACTTACTTAAAAAACACGTCTCGTAATTCTCGTCTATGGTTTAGTACCTTTTTTACGTTATTCCCTTCTCCGTTACGAATAAGATCCCACAATGTTTTAAAACATTGTTATTGATCAATAAACTGGTGTTCTGCTAGCATATTTGGAATCATCGTTGGTTACTACAGTTACGTAATTCTTTCACCTACATCGTTAATCTCACTTTTCCTTTTATTCGTTGAAGGTATGACGTGCCTCTTGACACGTGGAGGCCGGAATGATTTTGGTACTGGCTCATCTTGCAGTGCATTACTTTATAACGCGTCGTGAATGTATTTTACTTTATGTAGCCCCCGGCGATATAATCTTGCACGCTACAGAAAATTGCTGTCGTTAAAGGCAGGAGGAGAAGCGTCGCTGAACGTCGTCATGATGGAAGTGAGGGGGTCAAGCGACTAGGGGACCGTGTAGCTCCTACGGTTTTTGTCGGAGTGTGTTCGTGTGTAATTATATAGCCACTGTGACCTATCCGCTCTGCGTGTAGGCCTTATTTAAGTTCATGGAGTCTGAAGTTCTGATAAAGTGGTTACAATGGCCTACAAATGGATATGTCAATTTCCATCTTCGTTTTCCTCGCTCCTCTTGTGATTCCCTTCTCCCTTTGTCCCTGACATCTCCATCTCCCATCCTTCTTCCCCTCCTACTCTTCTTCGTTTTCCATCCTACCAATCTCCTCCTTACACCTCTCTTCCATATCCTCGCCACCCTACTCCATCGCCTTCTTACATCCCTGCATTCTACTCCTTCCACTCTATCTCCTCCGCTCTCACCTCTCTACCCTACCGTTCTTCAACTTACCTCTTTATGCCTCTTGGTCTTCAACAACAGCAAGGCTGAGAGAAATAGTTAAGATGGACGATGCCTTTCTTCAGCAATGATCACAGAACCGGAAGTTTATGAATTTGAGGATGATAAGGATAATCTAACGAAATTTTCGACGTCTCGAAAAGAAGTCGTCGTCGAAATGCAAAGCCAGCTACACCTGTGCATTTGTAACTGTACATACGCATCTGCGCAGGTTTACATATCAGCTCAACTTGACTCCTGCTGTGCACACACGATTCCGATAAGCTATCCATTTATCGGTTCAGCAATGCCTCAGCAGACGAAGCTCTAACGATACTCGATTTAGTTCTAACAAGTCGAGACTGTGTTAACATTAGGGAAAAAAGTATTTGGTAGCAAGAATGGTCGAAGAAAAGAAAATTGTATTACCCTGTCAATTTGTCACTCAGTTTCCTTCTAACTGGCAGAAGTTACGAGTACCTCGAATTTTCTACAATAATTTTACTTCCAATAATCGCAGCAGGCTCTGTTTCCGTTTCTGTTACTGTTTCTATTAATTTTTAAACCCAATTTTGTTTCTTCTGGCGAGTAGTTTCCATTTTGACAGTTTTCTACCAATTTTGAAGTAACTACATATTTCTTCTCGCGTTCATTATAAGCTGCGCAATTATCTCATCACAGGTAAGGTTTCCTGTGGGAGATTTCAATAACCTCTCGGTTCGCTGTTTTTTACTTGTTTTTGCGTCCCGTTGGTAATCTGTGTACTCACTGCGATTTACTTGAACAATCCACGCGATTTATACGTACAGGTTTCTGTGTACAGTAAAGTTACGTGCAGGTAATGACATCAGTGCAGTTTCTTAATCCACTTGTTCCGATGTGACTTCACAGATGCGCCTGCTGTGGCACACCCCTCAGATCTAGCAGCCCGAACATTGCTGTTGTGTAGTGTCGGCGTGATGTCTACGGCAAGCTGATATGATGACTGATACTTGGGGAAAGACGAGTACGTTCTGCTTCAGAATAACGCGCAATAATTTTATAGCTAGTGATGACTACGCCATAATGCACATTGAGTATGCCGTATGGCACTAGCGACAGGACACCATTTTTTATTTATTTTTTGTTTTCATCGCGATCCTGCGGTGGGCACAGTTTAAAACGTTAGATCAGCTGTATGCGAGTTGCCGAGTACTTCCAAGAACACCGACTTACATGCGCTGTGATGATTTCACGCGGTTCGGCCTACTTCCGTTTCCGCTGCCTGCTTCTGCTTCCATCTTCAGAACGCGACACACAGAACGTGACAGCAGCAGCGTACGGTGCCGTCGGTCCTCATGTCCAGGTACTGCGTAGTTAATACCCACGTTTCTTACAGATAAGTGAACATTAACCAGCGCCCATTCGCAACTCTTAAATTTCGTGATTAACAGTATAACTAACAAAGACGCGGGTTCGAGTACTGGCCGCAGCACAAATTTTAATTCATTTCGTCTGCTTCGATCATTATCGTAGATAATAAAAAGACAAATACCCTAGTGGTTTTCTTAACTTATCGTGATTGTGTGTTTGTAAATATATTTCAAGTTTTCGTTAAAGCTGTAATTATAGGTAAGAAATGTGACTAGTTGTATGTAACAATACGAAAATGTTTCAGTTTCTGAAAACTGAGTAATTTATCTCTCGTATTAATACTGCACCAAGTGAAGGCCTTCTTTGAATAGCGCAAGCCCTCTCCAGGGCTTCAGTATACTGACGGCTTATACCCCTTTGAGATAACAATATTTGTTTGTTACTGATGCTGATAATGCACGATAGCCCAGTTCGACGCGTGTAATACTGCGTGAGCACAAAGTCTTGTCCTGATTATAACAATTTATTTCAGAATAACCGTTTGTCATAATAATTTACATTTGATGCCGTTATATAGACTAGTGTTACTAGTTTTTTTTAGACGACTTACGTTAGTAAACCTCAACGTGTTCTCGCTCCCTTGGTAGCTCGGAGAATGTCGAGGCGGTATTCCAGTTCCCGCCAGGTGTTCCGTAACATGTGTTCTGTCACAGTAACCACAGCAGCCTGTATCCTAGCCTTCAGTTAGTCGTCGTCAGCAACTGGTCTGAAGAAGACTCTGTCCTTGATATAACCCCAGAAAAAAAGCCAAAGGGCGTAATGTCTGAAGAGGGGAGTAATGTTCGGATCGGTGGATTGGAAGGAACGGTCCCAACACCCTGAGCACCCCGCCCTCCAGACATTAAGCCCCTTGACGTTTTTTCTGGGGTTATATCAAGGACAGAGTCTTCGTCACACCAGTTGCTGACGACGACGAACTGAAGGCTAGGATACAAGCTGCTGTGGGTACTGTGACAGAACACATGTTACAGAACACCTGGCGGTAATTAGAATACCGCCTCGACATTTTCCGATCTACCAAGGGAGCACACGTTGAGGTTTACTACCCTGTATATCATCTTGTTGTTTCGTAGAATAATGCGCAAAGTTTAACGCAACGCGAAATTTACGAATGAAAACGTTGGAAATTTGAACTGACCTAATATGCGTTAAATGTTCTTTACTGACGAAGTGTTACTTGAAGAAATATATATCGTCAAAGCTATTTGCTTTTTACGCATAATTCGATGAGCCATCCAAAAAGGAGAAAGCGCACAGCTCGATATATTACAACTTCACTTGCTTCTCGCAGATACCTCTTGTTGACGATTTTTGACAAGGAAAGGGCAATGTAACAGCAATCGAGGAGTGTAGCAGAAATGGTCAGAGTGGTTCACTTCAGCCCATATGAGTCCACAAAGGATTACCATAGAGGGGACAAGATTCCAAAAGTCAATTTTATGTAACTGGTTAGTTGAGCTGGAGAACGAGACGTGCCCACGAGAAATAAATTTGACAGGAAGTAAACAAAGCTTTTTGTATTTTGAACTTTTGATAGTTATCTAGTCAATATTTTTTAAAGAAACATTACTGCTCTTCATTGAAGGTAAGCCTCTTTCATTAATATACGATAAGTACATTTGTAGGGTTACACATTAATCGGAAAAATGGAATACTTTTAGAATCACTTTGTTGTCTCTCGGCCAGTCAGGCTGTTGATACGTGTCAAGTTGACATTCATGTCTCATACTGCTGTCTGCGGTCTCTCGGTTGTGTAAAATACGAGTCAGTGCAATCAAATGATACCGCCTTTTATTTCACATAGTTTGGCACTCGCAAATTCACTCATAAGAAAACCTGTAGGGTAGTTTCCGTTGACCTAGAACCATGAAATGTGCAAGAAGCAAGGTTTCACAGTACAAATAAAGGAAAAAGCGAAATTAGTTAATTTGTTATTACATCACACGCAAAAAAATTCTTTTGTCATTAGTTATCCGACTTCAAAGTTAAAATTGAAACTTCAGCGAAAGTGTTGTAATTTCCGGGTCAGATATCCTTCCAGTAAGAATGTGGATAACGGAAAAAAATAGAGACTCTCCAGTCCCCTGATGTATGAATATTTTTTTGTACGTAATCAATTTTGTACAGAACCCTCGGAGTTCGAGTCGTAGTCGCACTTGATCAATTTTTTTTTAATATACACTCCTGGAAATTGAAATAAGAACACCGTGAATTCATTGTCCCAGGAAGGGGAAACTTTATTGACACATTCCTGGGGTCACATACATCACATGATCACACTGACAGACCCACAGGCACATAGACACAGGCAACAGAGCATGCACAATGTCGGCACTAGTACAGTGTATATCCACCTTTCGCAGCAATGCAGGCTGCTATTCTCCCATGGAGACGATCGTAGAGATGCTGGATGTAGTCCTGTGGAACGGCTTGCCATGCCATTTCCACCTGGCACCTCAGTTGGACCAGCGTTCGTGCTGGACGTGCAGACCGCGTGAGACGACGCTTCATCCAGTCCCAAACATGCTCAATGGGGGACATATCCGGAGATCTTGCTGGCCAGGGTAGTTGACTTACACCTTCTAGAGCACGTTGGGTGGCACGGGATACATGCGGACGTGCATTGTCCCGTTGGAACAGCAAGTTCCCTTGCCGGTCTAGGAATGGTAGAACGATGGGTTCGATGACGGTTTGGATGTACCGTGCACTATTCAGTGTCCCCTCGACGATCACCAGTGGTGTACGGCCAGTGTAGGAGATCGCTCCCCACACCATGATGCCGGGTGTTGGCCCTGTGTGCCTCGGTCGTATGCAGTCCTGATTGTGGCGCTCACCTGCACGGCGCCAAACACGCATACGACCATCATTGGCACCAAGGCAGAAGCGACTCTCATCGCTGAAGACGACACGTCTCCATTGGTCCCTCCATTCACGCCTGTCGCGACACCACTGGAGGCGGGCTGCACGATGTTGGGGCGTGAGCGGAAGACGGCCTAACGGTGTGCGGGACCGTAGCCCAGCTTCATGGAGACGGTTGCGAATGGTCCTCGCCGATACCCCAGGAGCAACAGTGTCCCTAATTTGCTGGGAAGTGGCGGTGCGGTCCCCTACGGCACTGCGTAGGATCCTACTGTCTTGGCGTGCATCCGTTCGTCGCTGCGGTCCGGTCCCAGGTCGACGGGCACGTGCACCTTCCGCCGACCACTGGCGACAACATCGATGTACTGTGGCGACCTCACGCCCCACGTGTTGAGCAATTCGGCGGTACGTTCACCCGGCCTCCCGCATGCCCACTATACGCCCTCGCTCAAAGTCCGTCAACTGCACATACGGTTCACGTCCACGCTGTCGCGGCATGCTACCAGTGTTAAAGACTGCGATGGAGCTCCGTATGCCACGGCAAACTGGCTGACACTGATGGCGGCGGTGCACAAATGCTGCGCAGCTAGCGCCATTCGACGGCCAACACCGCGGTTCCTGGTGTGTCTGCTGTGCCGTGCGTGTGATCATTGCTTGTACAGCCCTCTCGCAGTGTCCGGAGCAAGTATGGTGGGTCTGACACACCGGTGTCAATGTGTTCTTTTTTCCATTTCCAGGAGTGTATTTGTGAATGTGGACACGGCAAGCCTTCAAACACGACCATCAAATTGGTCAGTAGAAACAGCTGTTAATAGTCCGGGACACCACCAAAATGGCCCTGGTCTCTCTGTTATTGTTTGGACGTGGCAACTGAACTACAGAACTGATACCTCTGTGGCTGGATGTCGCGCGGTGTTGCACTCACTTCAGTTTAAGAAGGTCCAAACAAACTGCCTATTGGCTTCTGCTCGGTTTCAATCAAACGTCGGCCGAAGAAGCCGAAGCAGAAGCCAATAGGCAGTTTGTCAACAAGTGTCCACTAAAGCCTTAACAATTTTGTAAAGGTCCAAACACCTTTTCGGCCTTGATATTTTACATTTTTTCACTTTTCCGGTGCAGAAATTGAGGTTTCTTTAGCATTTGGGTCCAAAGATGGAGCAGAGGGGAATAAACGTACTCCGCTATAGTTGTTATACTTCGCGAAGCTGAATTAAGTCTCAGCAAGCCTTTGAGAGTCAAATGCAAACTTCCTGTTAAGATTAAGATGAGTAGCAGTCGAACATGCTTTTCTTTTGGGGAAGTGGGGACGAGTGCTGGGCAGATATAATGTAGTATTTATACCCGCACTGTTCTAGGAGTTTGAAGTTTCACTTTCTGTTGCTCACTGAGGACTGTACATGGAAGCGGTAGAGAAAAGTTCGGGTACTTTATTTCGGCAGTGTTCTTTACAGGTTGTGAATCCGCCGCCAGGACTAGAAAACGATATAATTTAACGTGAACAACCTGATAACCAAACAGCGCAGTGTTTACTAAAGCCACAGTGTTTCCACTTGCATTCGGCAATGTTAAATATGCGCTTGAGTAGAGTCAGAGACATTCATTTCTAGAAATGCGTGAGAATTCTGAAATTAAGTCTTGCACAGATTTCAGAAGGGCGCAAGTGGCTCTTCCCCTTTGCGGGCGCCTCGTGTTGTATCTATCTGTATCCACAAGATTTTTCGCGCTGCCAAACTGGATGTATGTTTATAAAAATGAGTTTGGATATGAAATTTAAATAATTCTACCCTTGGATAAGAGAGTTCAACGGCCCAGGAATATTTCTCGCTCACAGAGGTTTGTCACCCAGTTTTTCTGATGAAAATGTAATTTCTTTATACAAATGTGATAATGTTAGTGCATGTCTTGTATATTTCGAAGCGGAGGCTGATGCGTTTATAGTTTTTTTTCGTGTTTTGTTTCTGAAGTAAAAGAATGCAGCATTGTTCAAATTCTAGAGCACTGTTTTACCCTGCAGTCATTCTGTAAATAATAGTTGTTTGATTTTGAATCTCTAACAGTAGTCGTGTTTGCATATGTTTGCGTGACAGGTGGACCTGAATTCTTAAATTTCTATAAATAATTTCGAACTTCTTGTTGCATTACTGTTACTCACCACTCTGTCTGCTGTGCGATTTGGTTAGCAGTCCAGCCAGATTTGTTCTCTATAAAGTAATGTAGCACTACCATTACCTTAGTATTGCTGTGAGAAGGACGGCATGGAGATCATGGTTAGACATTGGAAACTAATCTTAATCCTGACTAAAGTGTAATCGAACGCTATCCTCTGATTTCTTCGTAAAATTGCTGTCTGTAGTTAGGATACACTACGATCATACACTGTGCAGTATTCGCGGAACATGTCTAACGTAAGCCATCTTCCTATACGGTCGATAACTGTGAAGCCGAAGATTTGGTACAAGATATAGATGAATATGGACCGGATAAGCAGCTATGGCGGTATGTAATGCCTTACAGCAGCCTTGATAGCAAAGTAGGTTCGTGTTGATAGTGGTGACGACGTGCTCCCGTACTATTGGAGGTGCTGCTTGGCGCTTCTCGTGCAAGCAGTTACCGCTTATGGCGCAGCTCGTGATGGAAGGTTATGGTCGCCGCACCCTCCACCTTAGCACTTGCTACGAGCGTCCGCCATAAAGAAAACCTCATACAGGAGGCGCTGCACAAGCTCTCAAGATGTTGCTATTGCACGCGCCGATCAGATAAACTGCAAATAAGTAACACACGTTGCAACATGTTTGTCCTTAAATTTCAGTGAAAAACGTCTAACACAACACTTAGGGGACAGATATTTTTCCTTTCTTTCTTTCCCATAAAAAAAGCACTCCGTCTTCAGGCCACGAGTGGCCTACCGGGAGCATCCGACCGCCGTGTCAACCTGAGAGGAGGATGCGGATCGGAGGGGCGTGGGTCCAGCACACCGCTCTCTCGGTCGTTATGATGGTATTGTTGACCGAAGCCGCTACTACTCGGTCGAGTAGCTCCTCAATTGGCATCATGAGGCTGAGTGCACCCCGAAAAATGGCAACAGCGCATGGCGGCCTGGATGGTCACCCATCCAAGTGCCGACCACGTCGACAGCGCTTAACTTCGGTGATCTCAAGGTAACCAGTGTATCCACTGCTCTTTCTTTCCCGTGTCGAAAGAATTTTCTGTTAAGCGAAGAATGCGAAAAAGTACGGTATTCTCGATCTCGTCAAATTTTAGTCGTTTCATTTCCCGATTGAGTTTAAACTTGTCATAATGTAATGTACACCGAAAGTATACGTTACGTATATCATAGTTTTTGTGGGAAAAAATGTGTTAGTGTTTACTAACCAAACTGATAATCCAGTCGGTGAACATAGTGACCGCATGTTCAACTGGTGAGATTCGACAATTTTTAAAAGAGCATGATTTAAAACTTGTAGCAGTGACTAATTCGAATAGTTTTCCAGGTCCATCCGAATTGCATCCTACCAATGTTGTAATTCTTTCCTTAGAGTTTTTTCCCCCCCTGAAAACGATTGCCTCTTGAACGATAAAGTAGCAATGCGTATGCAGGAAAAAATGGCCACCAGTTTCACAGAACTTAAAAGACAGTTTTCACGTCATATTCCATGCTAAATCGCTCAAGATAAATTTCAGGATGGTTCCTTTGATAGGGGCACGGCTGACTTGCTGCCGCATCCTGTCGTAATCAGAGCTTGTGGCCCGTCTCTATTGACCGTGCTGTCGACAGAACATTGAACTCTAATCTTCTTCTAGAAAAGCTCCAACTCGACAGAATTTGCATAAAATTCAGTACCCATTTGTTTTGTTAGTTTACCAACACTTTTCAGCAATAAATGCACTGAAATGGGAGCATTCTGAGACCTAGCTTGTTCGGAGGGGGGGGGGGGGGGGGGGGTAGGCAGGACAGTCTGAAGGTCTTGGTTTTTGCCATTCTTGTACTATTTCTGTCTGGCTCGAATATATAGCGCTCAATCGTAGCCGTAAATTGATCTCTCTTTTTAATTATCAACATTGACCTGGTTACCCAGTGGCGAAGCGGGTGCTTGGAAACAGAGGGTCCATGGGATCGAGTCCCGGTCACTTCCAGTCTGCCTTTAATCTAGCCTTTATCTCTCAATGATATGAAGAATCGCCAGGAACGACACGCAGTTCGGATTCCCCGTTAAACTATGAGTCCACTTTCCACGGTTGGATAATTGGGAATGGGTAGGGACACACAAGCCGCCATAATGGCGTCCAGTTCACACTCTTGTTCTCGGCCACTAAACAACACGAAAATATTATTATTATTATTATTATTATTATTACTACTACTACTACTATCTACAGCAACACTGTAGAGCTATCAGTGACAAAATATTTACAGAGTTCCGCTGCAGAAGTCTCTTCTTCGGCAACTGCGTTAAGCTACTCCATCTTTATTTTAAGCGAATTTGCGGTTCTTCCCCTTGATTTAATTTATTCATCCATAGATCATGTACAAAACGGCATCAGACAGATCATAAATGACTTGACTTTTCTGCCGTTATGTTTAAAAAAATATTTACAGTTCTTAGAAAAAACTGCCAAAATATTTGGACGCGAGATACGCTGATTTCGACACACGTTTCAGCAGTTTTGGCACAACTCTTACGTAATTCGACAACTGACAATCGCAGCAGACCAAACGCAAACGGTAAAGTAGCTGTAATAGCAACGAATGCTTTCTTCGTTCTGTCTAACTAATAAAAACTTTACCAGTAAAATCGAGTGACATTACTTTTGCAGGGAGCATGTTCGTATCGTCCTAACAGAGCTCCCACGTACGGAATAGAAAAGGTCGGTCGACTTCAGCCCACTAATGTATCGTATCCGGTGGCTGGCAACATTGGCGGTCTAATAGTACAGTGCCCGTGAGCAGCGTATTCCTTCCAAAGTGCTTGTCGTACCATGCTGATTCAAACCAGTAAGCACATGTATAGTGCCATCACTGCGTGACGAAAGCATGGCTTGCGCCTCCCCCAGTCCCCCCTTTCTTCTCCCTCCCTCCCCCCCCCCCCCCCCCCCCTCCCAAGGCTTTCGTTGGGCTTGCGAGTCTACTGTGAAGCTTGCTTCCTCTGGTATCCAAATCCCCGTAAGAATTCGTTCAGTTGTGAACAGAGGGTAGACTCTCTCTTTCTTTGTGAGCAAAGTTTATTCGTTCGAGAAGTGAGACCTTTTCTCGGTCAAAGATTTTTGTCCAACAAAAAAGTTTGGAAGTTCATAGTAAATTGAAACTTCCTGGCAGATTAAAACTGTGTGCCGGACCGAGAATCGAACTCGGGACCTTTGCCTTTCGCGGGCAAGTGCTCTACCATCTGAGCTACCCAAGCACGACTCACGCCCCGTCCTAAATAGTAAATTGTCGGGACCGCAGAGTTGTTTCGAATAAAGCGATTTCGGGCTAAACGCCGGCCAGAGTGGCCGAGCGGTTCTAGGCGCTACAGTCTGGAACCGCGCGACCGCTACGGTCGCAGGTTCGAATCCTGCCTCGGGCATGGATGTGTGTGATGTCCTTAGGTTAGTTAGGTTTAAGTAGGTCTAAGTTCTAGGGGACTGATGACCTGAGAAGTTAAGTCCCATAGTGGTCAGAGCCATTTGAACTATTTTTTTACCTCCACACTTGCCCGCACTCTCCTGGAGTATTACTGTGCGGTGTGGGAACTGTATCAGATAGGACTGACGGAAGACATCGAAAAAGTTCGTTTTGTGTTATCGCGAAATAGGGGAGAAAGTGCCACAGACGTAACACGTGAGTTGGGGTGACAATCATTAAAACTAAGTGGTTTTACGTTACGGCTGGATCTTCTCGTGAATTTCAGTCACCAACTTTCTCCACCGATTGCGAAAATATTCCTTTGGCGCCCACCTACGTTGGATGAAATGATCATCATGACAAAATAAGCGAAATCAGAGAGATTTAAGTGCTCGTTTTCCCCGCGCGCCGTTTGAGAGTGGAACCTTACAGAAGTAGTTTGCAGGTGGTTCGTTGAACCCTTCCACAATTGTGAATTGCAGAGTATCATCTAGATTTAGATAAGATTGCAGTAGTCACCATAAGGAAATTCCTGACATTTGGCAGCGCTTTAATAGCTTTCAACTGCGAAGTGCAAATGGCTGTAGACGAAAACTATCGCCGTCTATAGAACTGTGAAGGGCCATTGCCATAGAGACGTTTACAAAATTGCGTTGTAGGCTTGCGAAGCAGCTGCGCCCAGCGAACAGATACTGTCCAGAATCATGTTCCTTAATTTGAATCCTGCACTGTTTCATAATTTCAAGGGCGTTTTCGCGAATACATGAATATTAAATTTTTTCGGTACTTCACCTCAAACACAGTTTATATTTTGTGTTCGTTTCTAATAGGAAATTTCCAAATGAATACCCGGGCGGGTTTGACAGCTAGTGCGTCATAATAATCATTGTGATAAAATTCAGTCGACTTTTAGTAAATTATCATAGCGCCTGATGCGTGGACAGGAGTAATATAATTAATTCTGCCGGCAGTAAGAGCATCCGGCCACACACTACCACTAATATTACCACGTGGACATGCAGAATAAAGGCCAGGAAAATGAAGAAAGGGGCAGTAATACAACGAATTCCACAGTTCCACTTACAGTATCATGTATCCCTCTCTGTCTTGTATTTTTTCTTAGCACCGCTTCCAATCTTTTTGTAGATATAATTTCTTGTTTCTTTAACAGTAGTCAATTTAAATATCGCAACAGTATTTTTAAATGCGTAACAGCCATCAAAGTCGAAGTCACAAACAGAGAATCTTCAAGTACTTACGAAAATGCATAATGTGACTTCAGGTGGTAAAGTATCTATCTGGCATCGTTGACAATGTCGAAGTCCGTATCATTTCTATGATGCTAACAATGCTGCATCTTATCGTTTGTTCCTTTAATCATAGTTTTTTTTCCTGAGTCAGTTGCATTTCAGTCCTTACGGCAGTTTGGTCGGTGTTCGTACTATAATTCATTTAAATGTCTCCATCTCCTCACACGCCTGTTGTGAAAAATAGATAGTGACAGAACACAGTTTCCTGTAGATTTATGTTTTGAAAGTCATTGTAAACGTTCCAAAACGTATACTTGAAACCGCGGTTAGCGTCGCTGTCCGGATGTGGTAACTTAGTTGGACTGCTAGGCGACACTGCCATTACAATGTAACTCTTTTCTACCCGAACCGCTACGTTAATTGGCTGTGCATCTGTCGCTCCGCTGTCGGTTCTTTCGAGCGTTTGGCGTTCACTGAATTGTTCACTAATTATGCAACTTCCTAGCTGCCAGCTAAGTAGGTACCGTTGCTATTAATAAAACTTTGCCTTTTGCAGGGCATTACTTTTTGCGCAGAGCGATGCTCTAATTGGCCTTATCCACCCACGGTTGCCTCTTCTTGTTAAGGAGTTTGGCAGTCTTTAGCCTTACCCACTACCGCCCCTTTGCTGCAGTGTGGTTTCTAACTATTTCAAGTCGACGAAAACTGTGGATTTTCTCCACAATTTTTGCCTGGTTCATTTCTAAATTACTAATTTCATTCTTTCTCAGAGGAAAAATTCGTCTGACGTAGCCAACGTAAGTTCTAATTGCCTTCCACCTCACTCAGTGAAACTTTCCTCAAATGAAATAGTTTTCTTACTCGGTCGGTGATTTATTGTGTCAGGTCAGTAGGCATTTCCGTGGCTCGGTCCCATAACGCCAGCTGAAAAATTAGTATTACGTTGCGTATGTCGCATATTGGTTAACTGAGGAGCAGAAAAGATAGTGTGCGGAACAAAGCCGAGTGAGAAAACAAGCGGTGTTTCGCATTTTCGTCACACATAACGATGTTGAGCTTTAAATCTATATTTAAGCAAAAGGAGGATGTACTTACAGAGGACGAAAAACAACAAAGCGAAAGCTTCGTGTTGCCGATGGTTGCTGTAATTCATTGAGGGCATGTGGGGATCCCGAAATTGTAAATCGTTTTCCAGTGCCGCTTCTGGTTGGTCGTGTGAACACTCCAACATCGATTCTAGGAATCAACCAATTTTCGCTCCCATGTAAACACACAACCGATTTGAAATGTGCTTGCGTTGTGAGGTTACGTCTTTTCAGATAATCTGGACAGAGTAACATCTTGTGCAGTGAAGAAATAGAAATATTAGATTGGACATGAAGTTGTCTGCCGTTAACATTTAACTGAAGAGAAACAGGCGTTGTACTTGCTATATCATAAACCGGAACAGCTGATTTTCAGATGCAGTTCGTGCATAACTGGCGATCGGAAAAATCGGTATTTGACCGATCTACCAAAACCGCTCCTGGGCTTTACTTGTAATCAGGACAGCGGGAAACGGTCTCCGAAATTCTGTTTACGTTTTCTTGAAGTTTCGTCGCATGTTTGAGTAGTGAATGTGGTGTTACGCTTGCGATGCTTTCTTTCATTTTTTGGAAAGATGTTATACTTTTGTCAGTGAGTTTATAAATACGGTCAGTTAACTGTAAACAGTGTTAGAGGGTAAGAAGCCTCTTTTAGAGTATAAATAAAATGCTGAAATAATTGAAGCAGATTTATTAAAAATCTTAATCTGTTCCTTTTCTGCATTAACGTCATTCAGATTTAAAGATTTATCATATCTCCAAATGAGTTGCTAGATTCCCTCTGCGTGAATTCTGCCCACCCGCGAGTTTATCTAATCAGACTCATGCGAAAATTTATCATATGGTTGACATGTCATGAGTCGCCGGTTCTCACAAATTTTCCATAATTTTCCTGCACTCTTTCCTTGCTGACTACTGACAGACAACTACTTCTGTCATCATCATTTGTCTTTCCTGTATTATACAGGGTGGCCACAAAGTCCCGTTATCCCCTATAATAACCAACATAAACCCAATTCAAATAACGTGGAAAACAATTCTGTAGATAAGTTTTCCTGAGATACGAACTATTACTTGTTCAAGGTAAGTAGTCTGTGTACCATCATTCACATGGAAGAATATAAAATGCCGCCAGTCGTGTGCGATATTCGTCGGAGCATTGCTGGTATAAATTGTATGAAAGCTTGTCGCCCAGCATCTTTCAGATCAGTGGTATTGTAACGGCTTCGTGAAACGATACCCCTCCATGACGAATATCACGTGTTGAAGTGGGGGCTTCGTGATAGCCGTTTTACAGAACGGATTTCACAGTGAGCTGGATTTTCAGTTGCAATACCCATTTCGAACGGCTCCTGTAACCGAATGAGAGGCAATATGGCTTCCTCCCTATCGTTTTTATTCCTCGCTCCCTTGCTACACGAAAACAGAGTCTACTGTCCGGATAGCCCTTGTATTATCTACGAAAATATCAAGCTGATGCAGGCGATTGGACGTTGTTGCTTGAGAGGCGGCGTAGAGGTTAGTTCACTGGAATCGCATTCAGGGGGACGAGGTCAGATCCCTGTTCGGCCATCCAAATTTAGGTTTTCCGCGATTTCCCTAAATCGGTTAAGAACGGCGATTTCCCTAAATCGGTTAAGAACGGGCCCATGTCGTCCACCTTAATTCGAGCTTGTGTTCCTTATCTTATGATCTCGTTTTCGACTCTAATTTTCCTTCTTCATTTTGTTGCTCGATTTCGTTCACTCCGCAATTTTATTATGTTCCATATATAATAAGTAAATTACTGGTTATCGTGTATTTCATGCTTACTTTCCAAGCCGACGTATTGAACTACCGCAGTGGCGGCATCGGGACAACAAATGAATTAGTAAGTTCCAGAGGATGTGTACAGTTCTGGCATACGACTTTTATATAAAAAAGAATTAATATAGTTGCGACGACGATGTTCCATATATAATAAGTAAATTACGATGTTCCATATATAATAAGTAAATTACTGGTTATCGTGTATTTCATGCTTACTTTCCAAGCCGACGTATTGAACTACCGCAGTGGCGGCATCGGGACAACAAATGAATTAGTAAGTTCCAGAGGATGTGTACAGTTCTGGCATACGACTTTTATATAAAAAAGAATTAATATAGTTGCGACGACGACGCCATTAGGCACGAGGCACAAGCTCACATTAGGGAAATCGGCCGTGTCTTTTCAAAGTACCCATCTGGGAATTTGCCTTAGGTTTCTTAAAGAACCACCTAAATATGGATGGCCGGACAGCATTCCACGGTTTCAGAGCCACGATATTTGTACGTACTGTCTTAGTCTCTTCGGTTTGTGAACTTAATTTTTTAAGAGTGCGTTTTAATAACAACATATTAAGTAATACAAGAATTTGTGTAGATAAGGGGAGACTATGTGGATATATTAGGGGAGAACAAGCATATGTTTCGACGAAGATTTATATTTAATATATTTTTTAATTTGTACATTTTAACCGAAATTACCTTGGAATGTTTCATTGTCAGTAAGAGCGCTTATAATGGTGCTGTTTAGTGCCCGAAACCGACAATCATGACCATTGGCGATGACTGAAATTGTGTGCACTACAGCTCTTGTCTCGAATAGAATAGCTCTTCGCAATGAGTGACTGGCCATCGCACGTAAGAATGCTACCGATTTTTACACACTTCAAGAAAACTAAATGTACAGGACTACAGTGCTAGTAAATAGTTACGAGTATGTGACTGATATCACAGAGGTATACATAGCACTTACGTCACCGCCGCAGCGGTGAGGGGAATTCCGGCAGGTAAGATTCTTCGTCATTATACGTAGACTGCTTGAGGCTGCCTGCCAAGCTTTATATTCCGTGTCCGATTGCTGTTAGCAAGACTGGTGGTAGTGGCTTACGCGCGTATGCACGCTACCAGGTAGCAGTTGTGTTAGTTACGTGACTTTCAAATTGCGTAAATAAAAAAATAAAAAAAAATCCACTGATCACCAGAGTTTGTGTACTGCATGTGATAGTTGTACTTCCTTTAGCGCCGCAGCTGTAGTATTTTACAGTTCAAAGTTTCTATTGTGTTATTTCCTTTTTCTTTTTATAGACTTAATGTTTTGTAATCAGTTAATATATAGCGTTGTGTTAGGTGTTGTGTGGGATACAGTGATATTCTCATTGAGGGCCATAGTAGTCCCAGGAATGTAGTTTCCTTAAATTCCATGATGGGTGAAGATACGTAGCATGTCTGCCGGTCAAGTCTCCGTTGGTAATCAAGTCTGTGGCTATGCAACTACCCAGACTTCCCGTATGTCAGAAAGTAATTAGAAAATATCACCTGATAAGAGACCAAAAGATGAACATAGTTAACCAAAGCTATCAGTAATGAAACCGTCGACAAGTGCGTACGGGAGCCATGATGAAGTGCTGCCGTCGATGGATCCTTAGACCCACGGCCTCAGGTGGACGGACCTACTCACTGTGAGGCCCAGTTTGCCCCAGGCTTGGGAGATGCTAAGCAGTTTGTAACAGTTCCACTGGCCATGCCAAAATGTAGTAACTTTTTAACCTTGTGTATTGCAGTTGTTTCCAGACAATAACACAATATTTTGGTTCATAATTGTGAGTAGACTGTTCGAACTCTCAAAAGGGGAAGACTGTGCTGAGCAATTCAGATGGGATGTGCACATCTGAAAAAGAGTCAAATGTGGTATGGTATTAAACTGCATAGCTCATGTTTGGTGAGAGTATCATCATTCTCTTGACTAGTAGTCATCAGTTCATGAAAGCTGTCTTGCGACCCATAACGAGATGCGTGTCTCCCAGTTTGACGTTACTGGGGCACTTGCTCTTCTTTAACGATGCTTATTAAATATGCCAGGGGCTCCTCACTTAGTCTCACAGCATTGACTGGACGTCTCTCCAAAAAGTTTTCGTGCAGTCCTTGTACACAAGTTGCCAGTGTACCAGATCAGCTAGTTTTTGTTAGCCAGTGAGAGAACAGTTTTGGAGGGGCATTCCTAGTGCCAAAATTGGTAACTTGAGATAATGGTAAGGCTGCAGCATTACCTGTTAGCTTCAGTTGTCTCGATCAAAGAGACTGTCATATCTGTGGCAGTTGCCACTGTTTGATGACCAATTCTTCTTGAATTTGTAGTGTGGTCTGAGTATCAGTGGGGCGTGAATGGTTAGCTAAAATTGCTACAAGCTGAAATGAGAGGAAATAATAGTTATGCATTATCTGCCATTCGTGCAAAGCCAAGAGCTTTTTCCATTAGGGTTAGGCTTCAGATGCTCGTACTTGTCAAGAAAATGCAGTGGTTAAATCACTGGACCCATCTTCGAGTTCAAATGCTCGTACTTCTCAAGAAAATGCAGTGGTTAAATCACTGGACCCATCTTCTGAAGGAGTGTGGCTCAAATCCAAGTACAGTCATCCTGGCATTGTTTTTCAGGGGTTTGCCTGTATTACTTCAGGTGAATTCCAGGATAGTTCCAGTGATAAAAGCTGGCAGATTCCTCTCTCATCCACCTCCACCACACTGCCACCATCCATGACTACACCATCTGATTAAGTGAGATGGTGCAGTGGTCAAGATACTGGACTTGCATTCAAAAAGATGATGTTTCAGTCACCATGTCGTCATCCAGATAAAGGTTCAGTGTGGTTTCCCAAAACTGCTTAAGGCTGATATTAGGGTGGTTCCTTTGAAAAGGACACAACCGATTTCTTGCCTCATCTTTTAATAATCTCAGCTTGTGTTCAGTCTCAGATGACATCATTGATAGGACATTAAACCGTAACTTTACTTCCTTTCTAATGACCTCAAAGTGGATGAGACTTCTGCATAATCTATCTTCCCGTGAAAACAAAAATGGGTAGGAAATTGGAAATTTTGTGTTTTTTGTTTGGTGTGTGATTATTGGGATGGGTAGGGGCATCATAGTAAAGACAATGGTGTGCTGAGAGTCTCTGTAACACCCTGAGGAAAGGGAAAATCTGTCTGAGACTTTCAACCAGGTGGTGGATAGGAGTAGCCCACTTTAACTGATAGAAATGGAAAGAATCAGTATTGACTGATTTATGGTTGCAGCCATTGTGAGGTCTGGAAAACACTGTGTTTAGAGTGCATGCGGCTGCAAAACCAGAAGTGACATGTGAGTCAATAGTGGTTGAAATAATATATGTAATTAAGTTTAGAATCATTTTATTTACTGTCACACCAGGCCCATTAAACACGCTATTATCTACAATTGAACATTGGTTATGACCTGAAAGAACACAGGTCAACGATATTCAATTCAGCTACTCTTGTCACCTAACTTATAGTGCACATTTAGTTACAGTTTTTTTTGCAATTTTGTGTGTGTGTGTGTGTGTGTGTGTGTGTGTGTGTGTGTGTGTGTGTGTGTGTGTGTGTGTCTATATATATATAATCTTTAGACTAGTGTGGTAGGCAGAGTAGTGTTAGTAATGGTAGTGTGTGTCGTGTTGCAGAGGTGCGGCAGGAGGCAGTCCAGCAGGCGCTGGCGGCGATGCAGGGCCGGCCCAAGCCATCACTGCCGATGCCATCCAAGCGAACCTCCGTCATGGCCAAGAGCCCAGATCGGGACCGCGACCGGCATGACTCTGGTAAATGCTGTACACAGCTCTTCCACCTTGTTATCTAGTGGATAACATCTTGTTAGTTTTCCCTCCTACTGATAATAGTTTCAGTGGAAGTCTGCAGGTGTGGGAGTGTCACTTGCATATGTATGAACGCACTGCACTTCAATTTGGGTAGAAGTTACAAGATAGTACTTTGAAACTGTGTATCTGCTATTACACTCCTGGATAGTGCACGTGAAATAGGAACACCCCAGTATTTCCCTGTGAGCTTCAATTTTTTGTATTTTATCCGATAGTCATTGCCGGTATGTGGGTGGGAGGCAACAAAAGTTTTGGCATTTGGAGGAAGAAGTTGTTGTTTGACATTTTGTGAAATGATTTCACCATCTCAACTAGGTTGTTTCATTCATGACCCCCTCTCCCCTAATTTGCAGCAACACAAAGTGAGAAGCCCTTTTTCAACTGTTTCACTTTCTTCTGTCAACTATTTGTAGTAAGGACCCATCTCACACAGTGGAAGAGAACTGGAAAGAGTAGTATAAGTAATATTTCTCTAGTGGAGCTCTTGCTCTTTCTACCAATAAAATTCTGTTGTTGCTTCAGTTTCCCTATTTTCCATGTTTGTTCTTCTTAACTGCTACCTCATCATATTAATTGAATCAACACCCTCAGAATTAGTGTAACTTACAATATTTCTGAAATTAAATGGAATTCTCTTAGTATTCATGTGGAGAATCGCTCTCTTTTTATTGTGAAGGGACTATTGACACTTTCTGTACCATCTGAGATCTTGTTTAAATCTTTTTTTAATTCACACAAGTGATCTTATGTGTTTACTTTCAACCCCACCCCACCCCACATAAAATGATCTTCACAATCCAAACCCATATTTTGCATCTTGCCTCACCACACAGACAGCTGCATCAGTTCATTAGTAAGGGTTCAGGGAGTGCTTTATTGTGAGACATTAAAACTATTCTGTTATTACTCACCTTCCTCTCTCTCTCTCTCTCTCTCTCTCTCTCTCTCTCTCTCTCTCTCTCTCTCTCTCACTCTCTCACTCTCACTGGGAGCTGTTGAAGACAGTCTGCATGTTGGTTGGACACGTGAATGGAACTAGTAGTGTGGCATCAATGTTGTCACTTTGAAAGGTGCTCACATCTTGCAAAACGTGTTGTGCCATAGGATGTAATGTATCTAGTGCTTCGATAATTTATAATTGAAGAATAAGAACCAAACTAATGCAATATAAAGAAGCTGTGGTCCACATCATCACTAAGCCACTCTCAGTTTAACAGTGGTCACATAAGTTTCGTCATGAATCTCCTACAAACAAGTCTGATTTACTACAGTAGACCAAGTGATGGAAGTGTCATCAATCAGCATGATTAACCACTGATTTAAACACCATCTTTTCTGTGTTGTGACCAGATGAAACTACTTTTGTCCAGCCATTACTGCGGGTTCTTTGATTGTTCTGGGAGAAGATTCATCAAATAAGAACACATGAATTATTAGTTCACTTCAATACATAAATGGATAAAGGATTTATTTAACTTTGACACAGTTCTTTGCCACAGATTCAAATGGTTCAAATGGCTCTGAGCACTATGGGACTCAACTACTGTGGTCATTAGTCCCCTAGAACTTAGAACTACTTAAACCTAACTAACCTAAGGACATCACACACATCCATGCCCGAGGCAGGATTCGAACCTGCGACCGTAGCAGTCGCACGGTTCCGGACTGCGCGCCTAGAACCGCCAGACCACCACGGCTGGCTTTGCCACAGAATTGCTTGATAATTTACAACTGTCTTTGATTACGGAAGCATCACTTGATAGTAGCAAATTGTTATCTTGATGTTCAGTGTTAGACATTTGTAACGGTACACGTTCATTTGAAAGTTTACAGCTGTCATTGTCTTCTACAGCAATGTTGACTGCTGTAGCTGATGTCACAAACTGGGACTGAGTTCTTGTTGTTGGATGCCTGACAATATATTGATTTCAGATGTGATGGTGGTGTTGTGCTAAGAGCAGAGGCATGGTCTTCAGAAACTCCACCCGTATTTTTTTACAGAGTGCAGCAAGATCTTGCTAAAGTCTGTTACTTCTGTGGTACTGATTTGCATTGACAACTTTGGTGTGGCACCATGATCTCTGGGTGGTACCACATTCAGAACACATTTCCGTATCATTCACTCGCCCTCCTTTCCAGTCAGTCCTGAGAATGATTTGCCACAAAATATTTATCTTATTTTAGGTGATAGATATTTACAATCTGTTGTTATTGATTTGTTATATTTCTTTGTGACAAATAATTGAAAGTGCCTTTTCAGTAAACAAAGATGTATGAACCACTGAGAACAAAAATTCTTCATGTGACAGTCGGTCTCCGAAATCTGGCTTGATCAAAATTTTGAAAATAGTCAACATAAAGCAGTAAATTTTTTTTATGAATTTAAAGTTTAGTTAATAATGATATTATTAATCCATATTTGAATCTCATGTTAGCCATGCATTGTTCTTGACTGTGTCTAGCATGGCCTGAAAATAAATGGCTGGTATGTCCTAATGAAAAATAGGATCATTGACTGATTCATATTTACTGAGAAAACAGTAAACTGTGTATGTGTCTTGACATATTGCGATCATATGAGGTTGCATAGTGTTGACAATTCAGATCTAGATTTCTATGGCTCTCCTAAATTGTAAAATGGTTCCTTTGTAAAGAACATGCTTGCCAAGTGCCAGTGTGTGAAAAGATGAATGGAGCAGTCAGCTCAGTTGAGGGGTATTGATGTATCATTTACTGAGTGACCAACAGAGGAGTGTCATTAGCAGAAAGGAAGCAAATCGTATTCAAATAAGGGTCACAAGTGACCACATGTTCATCCTCTGATTGTCCAGGAATTGTAAAAACATTCTCAGACCACAGGTACAATATTCAGATGACTTGGTCAAGGGTGGCCGACAGCTAAAACATGTTATGATGACAATATTATGAGAATGGCTGATTGCTATTCACCACGTACTGGAGATGTTGAGTTGCAGGCAGGTTCAAAAAAAAAAAAAAACAAAAAAAAAAAACTGCTGAACAGCTCTTGGCCAAAGGTCTTCTTCTGAATTTGACAACTTACACCCACACATTCACGCAAACATGACTCACACACTTGACCACTGTCTCTCACTGCCGCAGCCAGACTGCAAGTGTCAGGGTATGATAGGAGAAGCAATCTGGTTGGTTGGCATGAGGAGGAATCTGAGGGGGAAGGATAGCAGGGTAAGTATGGAAGACAGTAAAGTGCTGCTTGTGGAAGCATACAGGGACGAGATTTGAGAGGGTAGGGGCAGCTAGATGCAGTCAGGAGTGATTTAGACAGAGGAAGTGGGAGCAAAAAATGGGAGAAGTAAACAGACTGGGTGCATTGGTGGAATAGAACGCACCTAATTGGCACTACCCTCTCCCCACCTCACTCTGTATGTTACCACAAGCAGCAGTTTGCCGTTCCCCATCCTTACCCTGCCATCCCTCCTCCTCCCTGCTGCAGCCACCTCCTTACTTCACCACCCATATTATTGCTTCTCCCATCATGTGCTGATGCTCACAGTCTGACTATGGCAGCCAGATATAATGGTCATGTGTGTGAGTTGTGTTCGCATGAATGTGTGGGTGTAAGTTGTCTAATTCAGAAGAACGCCTTTTGCCCAAAAGCTTATTTATTTAGCAATCCTTATGCTATACCTGTCTGTGACTCAAAATCTCCACTATATGGTGAGTAGCAATCTATCCTATTTATAATATTGTCATTATTCCATTCTGGATTTTTTGTTGTTACGTTATGATGATTGATATTTAGTTTTACAGACTTGAAGGGATATGACCACCCTTCCATGCATACTTCTCTGTATAAGACCTGCAGTCTCCAGGATAATAAAGCTGACGATAAAGCTGCAGGCAGGAGGTTTCATGGAAGTGGCATTTGTCATAGGCAAACACCAATGAGAATACTCACTTTAGTGAGCATTTAGTGTGAGCAAACTGCCATTGAGACTGGATTCTCTCAGTGTATGAGACTGGGTTTGCCTTCCAAAGTTATGTCAGATGTGTTTAACTTTACAACCATGTTGTAACACATTACAAACTATAAAACATCTGTAAACAAGTTGGCTGAGGATGAAACATTGTCTGTCTGAAGGAATCGTCTTTGTGTGGCTCACAGGACTTTGATTTGCCCCATAGAAATAAAATCCTTTATGCTTATGTGTGTCCCTGGGGCTGTGCAGAGGAGGATGATTTCATAGTACAGAACAGTAGTGGTCTACATAGAGGGCTGCTATTGTTTATGAATAACTTCAGTGGCAAATAATTCAGCACACTGAATATGTAGCTTGATCTCCCAAGATGAATCCCACCTGTATGTCCAAACTGTAATTTTGAATATTTTTCAAACTATGCTGTGTAGTCAATTTTGACATGAAACATGAGTGTACAGTTTTGTGTTTAAATCAATGTTTTTATGTTTTCATTTTTCTGTAAACTTTGGTACAAAATGTTTTCATAAATGACAAGGTATTTGAACCCCCCCCCCCCCCCCCCCCACCACCACCACCACCCCCGACACAAAAAAACATAAATGACTGTTCCATGGCTTCACATATTTTATGTCTGACATGCAGAAAACTGGCATGTTAAGTGTTGTGCTGTACCTCAAGTAGTTATTATTGCTTGAGGTAATCAAACTCTGTTGTGCTGTACCACACTTAACATATCAGTTTTCTGCATGTCAGACATACAATAGAGCATTGATTATTTGAAACCATGGAACAGTTATTTATGCGTTTGTGTGTGTGTGTGTGTGTGTGTGTGTGTGTGTGTGTGTGTGTGTGTGTGTGTGTGTGTGTATTTGTCACTCATGTTTCATGTCAAAATTGACTACATAGATTAGTTTGAAAAATATTCAAAATAACCGTTGAGGTAGTCCTACAGTGTGGAAAACAAGTCTAAAATTTATTTTTGCTATACAGCTAGGACTAGCTTTCTCACTATGTGATCCTACAAGTGCTTTAAAGGCAGTGCCACATTTTTCTTGTTGTTTTAACCACTTTATAGCCATACAAAGGCAGTAAAAGTCTTCCTCATTGGATGGTCCTTTCTCAACATGGTAGTTGTCAATAGTCTCTTTCTTTTTGAGGCTCATCCTTGTTGTCACATGGTTCTTGGTCATCAATGACAATGTCAGTTATTTCATTGTCTGTCAATATTTGATACCCAGGGTCATCATCACATACCAGCAAATATGAATTAACTGATGTGTTTGTTAAATTTATTTTGTGATTGATGGATATTCAAATAATCAGTGGATTAATATATTAAAAATTTTTATCACAAATTATTTGCCTGTATCAGTTTCTGTGTTTTGTGAATGTTTGTATTTTACATTTCTGCCAAGTTTCAATATGTATGACAGTCCATCCCAATTAATGGGAATCACTGTAAATTGTTTCACTTACTCTTACACTATGTGCAGTGTGAAAAGATGTTTTTTATCGGTACAGCATCAAGCTCTGATGAAGACAGTGTGGTAAATGAGGGTGGTGGCGACGTGCAGAGCACACCAGAGCGAGAGCGCGCAGTCGTGCCAAGATCCCATCAGCATGGGCACCAGCACCCGCAGGGGCAGCCACAGCTGCAGTCGGACACCAGCAGCACAGGTTCTGCCCGCGAGACGCCGCCACAGCAGCGGGAACGCTCGCAACAGCCTCGTCACACCCGCCTTCCTAATGGTGGCCCTGGGCTCACAGTTTGGGATGAGCGTGATGTCGCTGACATCACTGATGTCATGCACAACATGCGGCCCTGTAAGTACATTTTGTAATATTACAGGTAATAGTGAATTTGTACTGTCTGAGTACCCTCTTTTTTTTTTAAAAAGAGATACTTCCCACTAGATCTCGCTAGTCTTCGTCAGTTGCTGTCAGACCTGTGGTTCTTATCAGCCATATTCCAGTGAGCTTGGAGTGGAGCAAGCAGATTTTCGTGAGGACTTCTGAATTTCTGGCATGTGCCTAGAAACTAAAGATAATGTTCCAGAAGCCTTACGATAATGAGGCAGTTGAATTAATTCACTCCTGAGACTTCTTCACAGTAAAAAATGAGAACTATATTATGTGTATGTACATGTGTTTATAAGCAATAAAAAAGAGTATAGCAAATGACCAGTTTCTCTTGTGATGCACTGTATCTGCTGCAAGAATGCACTGGCACTCATATCATAGCAATGCAGTTTTAGACACATACACACATGCGGTGCAATCTGCCTGTACAACTGAGGTCAGTAGTGTGTGCCACTGAAGTGCTGGTTCTAGAAATGTCCATCAGGAATATTTGGCCAAGAAGATGGAGAGAAGTTGTGGAGTTCACTTCTTCGTAACATTGCTGAGTGTTGTGTCTAGGAATCCTGCATACTCAGTTCACAATCCTGCATACTCAGTTCACTAGATAAACAATCAAACAACTCATATTAATGAGTTTTATTATAAAATGACATTACAATACTTAACTTGATAGATGTGTCGCAAGAAAAGGGTGACATACAAAATAATCATTCTTCTTCTGAATAGATGAACACAAGCCTGTGCTACATAGAAACTGCTAATGATAGAGGCTACAGTGTGTCGCTAACAGAGTGGCTAATGTTGAAGCTGCTATCTAAGTGGGCTCTCAGTAGTGTGGCATGGCACTTATGTTGTCTTCACATAGTTCCCGCTGCTGTCAGTTTGTCATCCTGGAGGGAGGTCAGTGAGTGTACGATTGGCTGACCTCTTCTCATAGCCTTCTCTTCCCTGTCATTCCCAACTGGTGTGCTGGCACTGACTTTACACCGCAACAGTGGGTATGAGTGTTACAGATCCTCACGGAAGTGTTTCATGGTGTGCAATCATATGACACTGTTGATGATAATCTATGAAGCTATTGTAGATTCATCCATAATAACAAAAATGTTACACGAGACTGCACACCTCAAATATTTCTCCTCAAAAGTATTTCTCGTGAGGTGACAATGGGCAAGTGCTTTGGAAAACATTTTCAGTGCATGAGTACACTGTGTGCTTAACTTTATCACAATCAGATAATACAGTGTGTTCAGAAAGAGAGACTTGTGCCTTGAGCACCATAAAAGAACATTGTTGCAATATGTGGAGAGTGACTTAACATCATGCTAAGAATTTCTTTGACCTGTGAGAAACTGCAGTTGACAAATTTGGCACAGTTGCATTGATTGAAGAAGGGCTTTGTTACTTTTGAGCACCACAGTACTTGGCATAAGACCAGATACCATTTTTGTCTTTTGGTACAAAGAAATGTTTAAAGACTTCCAAAATCTTGCATTTTCATGTGTAATTGACGTTGTTATAGGTGATAAAAACAAGACATCAAGTCTGCAGTATTTATGAATGTAGAAGTGAGTTCCTGTGGATCACAAATCATATTGTGGGAAATTCTAATTTCCCAAGTGCCTCCTACCTTCTTAAGAGGTGTACAGAAAAACTTTGTTAGTATACTTTCTTGGGATAGTTTCCATCTATCTTAAAGAGCCTTTAGGATGGATCACATGAGTGATAGGTAAGAAATCTACTTTGTAGACTGATTGCATTACCCTAGTACTTTACCAATGAACCAAATTCTGTGACTTGCTTTACCCACAACTGAGTATATGTGATTATTCCATTTCATGTTCCTACTAAGTGGTACACCCAGGTATTTGTATGAGTTTACTGACTCTAGCTGTGACTCACTGATATTATATTCATATGATACTATGTTTTATCATTTTGTGAAATGCACAATTTTACATTTCTGGACATTTAAAACAAGTTGCCAGTATTTGCACCTCTTTGAAATCTTATCAAGGTTGTGTACAGCTTCTTTCAGACTGTACTTCCTTGTAGGTAACTAAATCATCAGCAAAAAAAAGTGTCAGGTTGCTATTAATATTGTCTGGAAGGTCATTAATATACAACATGAGTAGCAAGGGACCCAAATACTTCTCTGGGAAACACACAAAGTTTCTTCACATCTGTTGATGACTCTCCATTCATGAGAAAATGCTGTGTCTTCTCTATGAAGAAATCGTCAAACAGTCACAAATTTTGCTTGAAACCCTAGGTGACAATAAGCATAGTTGTGGTACTCTGTAAAATGTTTCTTGGAAATCAAGAAATACTGCATTTGCTTGACAGCCTTGATCCTTGGCTTTTAGGATGTCAAGTGAGAAAAGTGAGAGTTGGGTTTCACATGATTGATGGTTTCAGAATCCGTGCTGGTTGGCATGGAAGCACTCATTCTGTTTGAGATACCTCATTGTGTTTTAGCCCAGAAAATGTTCTACGATTCTACAACAATTGGATGCTAGAAATATCGGATGGTAGTGTTTTGGATCACTTCTGCTACCCTTCTTGTAGACAATTTCACCTGTGCTTTCTTCCAGCTACTGAGCACAGTTTTTTGTTTCAGGGATTGGCAAGAGATTATAATCAACAGAGGGGCTAAATCAGCTGCAAATTGGGTACAGAATCTGATAAGAATTCCATTGGCTCTCGGACTTAGTTCAGTTTTAATTGTTTCAGTCAAGGCATTTAGTAATGTTTTACAGGAGTCTTGTCACACCCATTATTAACAAAATTAAAACTACCCCAACTGATTGTTGGGTGATTGTCTCTTCAAATGATTACATTATGTTTAGGGTACAAGCAAACTGAGGTTTCCTCAGAAGTTTTTGGTTACATCAGGAAGCGAGTTTGGTGGTTATTAGAAGGGCCCTGTTATAATTTTATGCCCACCGAGGATACTGAGTCTTACCAGAATAACCTCACATCCAACTTAAGTTTCTGTCTTCATGGATTTGAGGTTCTTTTGTACTGTGACAAATACGCCACCTCCATTTCCCACTTCCCTATCCTTTCAGTATTATATGCTTAAATTTTCTCCGGAGGTGCCATTACTGTCAGCTTCAGGTTTTAACCAGCATCCTGTGTGTAGTATCATGTGAGCTTCAGTCCTTTTTAGGGATGCATCAAACTCTTGACACTTTTTTGTGAATCCTTCAAAATTTAACCACTAGGATTTTAATTTCACTGATCTGCAGGGATCTTTTCTTTGGATCTTACACTGATATTTCTGGGTTTCTTACAGATGTTATCTAAATTGAGTGCATAATCAGTTAATCTTAAAAAAAAAGGGCCTTGCTGCAATAGAAATAAAACTATTTGTCAAAGGAACTTAAATCTAAAAATGGAAACTCGAGGTACGAATATCAACAATTTAGAAACAGACGGACGCTACTTACCATAAAGAAGACACACCAAGTTGGAGACATGCACAATTAAAACACATACATAAAGCTTTTCACACACACACACACACACACACACACACACACACACACACACACACACACAAAAGCAAGCACACCTCACCCACACATGTGCGTTAACTCAAGCATCTCGGACCAGAAATCACATGGGATGTAAGCAGCAAACTTTAGGGGGCAGGGAAGGGGAAGGGATAGTAGTGTAAGGGTGGAGAAAGAGACGAATGCTTTCTGGTGGAGTGTGCATTGACTAGACTGCCAACAGGTGCAGTTTCACGAGGTTTGTGGGGCAGGAGGGAGGGGTGGAGGTGGGGGGGGGGGGGGGGGAAGACGAAAAAGGAGAGGAGCACGGAAAGATGGGCAGATGTGTTGGCAGAAGGCTGCAAATGAACAGGGTGGGAGATGAGAGTGAAGAGAGAGGACAGTAGGGGTCAAAGCTGTTGGGGGGGAGGGGGGGGGGAGAGACAGAATGTTACCATAGGTGGAGTCTGTGTTGTACGGATAATTCCCTTATGCGCAGTTCAGAAAAGCTGGTGGTGGAGGGAAGGATCCAGATGGCTTGGGTAGTGAAGCAGCCATTGAAATCAAGTGTGCTATGGTCAGATGCATGTTGTGCCACAGGATGGGCTACTTTGCTCATGGCCACAGTTTGGTGGCAGCCGCTCATGCTGGTGGACAGCTGCTTGGTAGTCATACCCTGTGCAGTGAATGCAGCAGAGCTGCTAAATGACATGGCTGCTTTCACATGTGGCTTAGCCCCTGATGGGGTCGGATAAACCTCACAGGACTGAAATAGGAAGTGCTGGGTGGGTGGATTGGGCAGGTTTTGCACCTGGGTCTGTAACGGGGATATGAACCTTGTGGCAGGTGGTTGGGATTGTCTGTCATGGCATAAGCAGACATTTAAGATCATACACTAATACAGCATGGAAATTAAAGTCTTAGTAATGTCCCAGTCCGTTTTCTTGTAGGTTAAGTTAGTGAGTGAATAACTTTCCTCTTAAGGTATAGCAAGCAGCACTGTCTTCTCATATGACAGAAATATTGCGTATATCATTTTTTAAAAGAATTGTGTCATATTTTGCTACAAATTCTATTTCTCAGTTCTAAAGAAACAAAATTGGTACAACACCAATGAACATGAAGTGCAAACTCTGTTCTAGAATGTCCACAAGCAGTGTTCCATGCAAGTTTGTATATTAGATGTTTGCATATTATGTTAATAGAGAACCAGCCAGGGAGTTCCTAACATTAGTGTGATTATTAGAGTTATGATAGTGCTCACTGTGTGTCATTCTCTTCACATATATGATCCCAGTATGGCATTACCTGGGAAGCTGTTGCATTTTGTACTTGTCTACTTTATTCTTGGTGATAACAAAAAGCACAAAGATCTGGACTTCAGCATTTGTGGATTGTTGTTGTTGTTGTTGTTGTTGTTGTTGTTGTTGTTGTGGTCTTCGATCCGAAGACTGATTTGATGCAGCTCTCCTTGCTACACTGTCCTGTGAAAGCCTCTTCATGTCAGGGTAACTACTACAACCTGCATCCTTCTGAATGTGTTTACTGTACTCATCTCTACGATTTTTACCCCCCACGCTTCCCTCCAGTACAAAATGAGTGATCCTTTGAGGTCTCAGAATGTGTCCTTCCAACTGATTCTTTCTTCTAGTCAGGTTGTGCCACAAATTTCTTTTCTCCCCAGTTCTGTTCAATACTTCCTCATTAGTTACATGATCTACCTTTCTGGCTTTCAGCATTCTTCTGTAGCACCCCACTTCAAAAGCTTCTATTGTCTTCATTTTGGCCTTTGATCCAACAGAGAGGACTTATGGCTGCTCTTAAAATTGCAGTGTTTGTTTGTTCTCTGCCTCCAGGAAACAAAATTGCATCCTCACAACCGCTTGGACCTGTCGCATTTCTTCCCTGTCTGCTTTGACCTTCCCCCTGAGGGTGGCATTCCATCTTGTAGGGGAGTCATGCTGTTCATCTGGGGTGACATTCATATCCAATACATCTCCTTGACCACCTGTCTTCAAGCTGTTGCAGTCTTCACTTGGTCTTTTCCCGATGGCTCGTTTACATCCCTCTGTCTTCCAATGCCACCAGGGCAAACTTCCTCCAGCCTATTGGCCAACTCTCTCATCCCTTTCTGCTGCTCCATGTTTCAAATGTGCACCATCCCCTTTGCAGGTCTTGGAGAACCTGTTCCAGAGGTGTCCTCATGGCTGACCTCGGTCAACTTAACCACATATGCCGTAACATGGGAGCACCCACATTCTTTTCAGACTCCATGCGCATCTATTCCCATTTGGACCTCTCCTTCTGCACTGCCCAGCTTGCCCATCATCTTGAGTGGTCCGTTCTCTCTGACATACTCGATTGGCCATTTCCCATGTGCTATCTGTTTGCTGACTCCTACACCACCGAAGAACACACCCAAATGGCAGCTTTCTAAGGCCGACTGGAGGCTTTGCTCCTGGCAACCTTTGACGAACAACATTTCCCCATTTGTAATGTCCAGTTTGAATATCTTACAAACATTATCCTTACTGCTGCAGAATGTTTCATTCCTTGCACTTCCTCATTACTGCGCCGTGTGTCGGTCCTTTGGTGGACAGAGGCTTGTAATTTGCATACAGAGATGTGCTGCCTGCATTTTTAACTGTCATCATACGATGGCAAACTGCATTTATTACAAACATTTCTGAGCACAGTGTCTTCGTGTTCTTCAGGACAGCAAAAAAGCTTGCTGGATTTCCTTTACTAGTTCTTTTAACAGTTCCCCTCCCTCTTCCACCATGTGGACCAACCTCCAATGGCTCTCTGGGACTAAGGTCCATTCCCCAATTTCCGGCCTGACAGTAGTAGACCCTATTTGCTATCTCCAACTTCTTGGGCTGGCATTTTGTGAAGATTTCGAGCTCCTTCCACTGTCACCATGTCTTCCTCCATCGGAAATGAATGGAGAAGCCTCGGGTGATATCCTTCTCTTCTCAGAATCATGAGTGCTACAACGCTGCCTTTACTATGAGGGAGCTAGGTCATGCTCTCTCTTCATTCCGATCCTCTGTCCCAGGGCCAGACAGTGTT
Organism: Schistocerca serialis cubense; assembly: GCF_023864345.2. Classification (NCBI taxonomy): domain Eukaryota; kingdom Metazoa; phylum Arthropoda; class Insecta; order Orthoptera; family Acrididae; genus Schistocerca; species Schistocerca serialis. The sequence goes on from NC_064638.1 coordinate 221,830,545, forward strand.
CACATTCATATGTTGCAGAACCATTCTGCATGCATTTTCTGCTACAGAAGTACAACTGCATCTGGACAGAGGGTATGTTTTCCAGATGCTGATGTGAAGTCACTGTCATACCTATAACTAAGTCTGGTAAAGGCAAACAGCTTCCTTCTAGTTACTGCCCCTTCTCTCTCACCAGCTGTTTGCTAGGTGATTGAACATATGATTCATGCCTAGCTGGTATGGTGGCTTTAGTCTCGCAATTTACTAACCCCTGCACAGTGTGGATATAGTGTTTGCCGTTCTGCAGTTGACCATCTCGTCACTTTGCCCACCCATGTCATGCATGGTTTTCTGCAGAAATACCAGACTACATCCATGTTTTTCAATTTAGAGGAAGCTTAAGCACCTGCTGGAGGACTGGTATCCTCCGTACTCTCTACATTTGGGGCTTCCATGGCCACGTGCCCCAATACCTTCACAAATTTTAAAAGACCAAATTTTCAAGGTACGTGTGGGTTCTGCCTTGTCAAACACCTTTATCCAGGAAAATGATGTGCCTCAGGGCTCTGTCCTGAGTGTCATCCTCTTCGCTATTGCCGTTAAACCTCTCTTCCACTGGACATCTCCAGCTCCCTTTTCGTTGACAATTTTGCCATCTTTTGCAGTTCTCCATGGACTTATCTCCTGAAGTGGTGTCTTCAGTGATGTCTCGATCATCTTTACTAATGGAGCATCAACAATGGCTTTTGTTTTTACACTGACAAGACTGTATCAATCTCTGGCAGCACTATTGGTTTCTTCCACTGTCTTTACATCTTGGGCCTGTTGCTCTTCTGTTCATTGAAACTACAAAATTCCTGGGGGCTCATGTTGAATAGGAAAATTTCTTAGTCCTCCCCTGTCTTACCTGGCTGCCCACTTTATGCAGTCCCTCAGTGTCCTGTGTGTTCTTAATGGTATGTCCTGAGGACCAGCACCCATGTCCATTCAAAACTAGATTATGGGTGTTTCGTTTATGCAACTGCATGTCCATCCCTCTTACACCTCGCAATAGTATCCACCATAGTGGCATATGTTTGGCCACTGGTGTCTTTTACATTAGTCTGGTTGAGACTCTAGATGCAGAAACTGCCGACCTACTGCTTCTCCTCAGCAGATACGCATGCCGATCATCTGCCATGCCTGGCTACCCATCTTATGCCTCCTCCTTTGATAACTCCTTTGCTCGCTAGGATGGGGCGTGTCCCTCTTCTCTGTTACCTGCTGGAGTTTGCTTTCGGCTCTTGCTCCAGCAACTTAACTTCATGCTGCCTATCATGTTCCCAATGGATATGAACCTGCCATCATCTTGGCTTCGTGTGGTGGCCTGTGTTCACCTTGGCCTTCATTCACTTTCCAAGGACACTACTCCAGCCTCCTCCTATCACCGAAAGATTCATGACCTTCGCGCGGAACTTCGCGATAGTACCTTTGTGTACACTGATGGCTCTCGGACTGACTTGGATGTGCCTTCATAATTGGTACTGACGTTTTTCAGCATCAGATTCCATTAAAAATGCTCAGTATTAATAGCAGAGCTCTTTGCCCTATATCAGGCCATGCAGTACATCCATTGATACAGGATTTTCAATTGGGTCATCTATTCAGTCTCTCTCAGTGCTCTTCAAAGCTTGCGTGTGCTGTACACCATCCATTCCTTAGCGCAAAGGGTCCCTGAAAGGTGTCACTTGCTCACTCTTGATGGAGCCACTGTGATGTTTATGTGGGTTCCTGGTCGTATTGGTCTGACAGGAAACGAGGCTGCTGACGCTGCTGCTGTCGCTGCAGTCCTTATACCTTGTCCTGCTAGTTCTTCCATACCTTCCGATGATCTCTGTGGTGTCATGTATCAGCAGGTGGTGTCACTTTGGCATCACTACTGGTCCTCCCTTAATGGGAACAAGCTCTGGGGAATTAAGCCTCCCCCCTCAGCTTCGGCGACCTCCTCTCGGGTCTCTCACCATGAGGAGGTCATTTTATCTTGGTTAAATATTGGGCACTGTCCTTTTAGCCATCACCATTTGTCAAGTGGTGCTCCCCCACCACTTTGTGCTCATTGTCCTGAACCTTTGACAATTTGCGTTTGCTGTCTGAGTTATCGGCCGTTTTAGTGAATGACGTGCAGCCTGTTGACAGCATTTTATGTTTTATCTGTTGTAGGAACATGGCAAAGGACATTTAATTGTTAGTTCAGGACCTCCATTTCCCTGTGGCGTATTTTATAGACCTTTCTCCAACATCGCCATTTTCACCTATCTTTCCTTTTGTTGATTGGGCTTAACGTGTAGTCATTTTTAACTCCTTTCTTTATCTTCGTGTTCTACGGTTCTGACATGGGTGCATATGACACTCTTTGTTTTTGGGCCCTAAAACAAAGACAAACAAACAAAAGTCTCCTTTCAGATACAAACCTAATTCTCAGTTAGTCAAGTACTTCTACCTAAAATTTAGCATTCACTGTTCGTCCAGAGTCACAAACTGCTTTTGGGGCATACCTTTTTGGTAATATAGATGATGATTATTAATTTCATCCTTGATTTACACATGTGGGCATAATTTGGTTCAGGAGAAGTGCTTGCATGCCACTCAGCTCTTTGGATGTTATCTGAGTGATAATCTAATCAAAGTGTTGTCTTTGGATATCATTTGGTTAGCCTTCAGTAATCCCAGCAATTCATGACAAATCATTGTGTGCTGTTCCTTCTGATTATGAGAGAATTTTCAGCACCAACTTTACTCGTACATTCTGCATTTGCAAGCTGTCACTCTCAATTGAAGGCACAGTGGATTTTAGCTAGTTAAAATTCTCTGCTATCAAAACCTAACTGACGACCTTAGTTCATAAGTTCTTACACTTTGTCCATATTTTCATAATTTCGTAAGTGTCAGGCATGCAGTGTGTGTTTTCTGTTTGACATCTTCCTGTATTCCTTCTGACTTGTCTCTCTTTAGTTCATATAAAATCCATCCACTACCCAGCCCATCCATATAGAGAGCACCTCATGCCTTCCCACTGCATTGGAGAAATGAGTCTTGTTGCTTGTTGGTCATACCCTGTATGAATAAATTCAATGTCTCATATATATTCTGAAGCAAATAATGGCATTTTTGTGCATTTAATTTTTTTTCTTTCAAGTCAATTTGTGTGTTACTTAGATAAGGGCTGAATGAACAAAGATAGTGTGTTTGGAAATGGAGCAATGTAGAGTGTTTCAGGAAGAGAATCCATTGTAGCTTTGTGCTTAAAATAAGAACTTCATGAAAATAAAGTTTGCAGTGCTGCCATAATGTAGAATTTCCATGATTTTGAATGTTTGCCCATGTACCCATGCAATCAGTCAGTTATATTCTTGGTATTACAGCAGACATTCTCTGTTATGGCAGTCAACTCCTAAAAATATGTTACTGTTAGTGTTGCTAACACTTTTAACATTTAGCATTAGATAGGAAAAACTTCCCTAATGTTCTGGAGAACGTTATCGTAATATTTCTTAATTTCTTTCTTTTTCCTCATATGCCTTTATCTTTTGATGATGGAAATTTCAAGTTCGAATTTTTCTTGATTTGTTTGTTTGTCTTCTTTGTAAGCTGACTTTTATTTTACCATTACATTTCTTGCTTTCAGATTCCCAGCCACCTGATGTTACCCACAACACAGCACAGTCTCGTCGCCTAACAGCTGCTGACAGAGTCAATCGGTATAACCAGTCGAGGCAGTCTTCAACATCAGATGACAATATGGGTATGTAACAACTTTTTATGAGGTGAAAACTACTTCATGTACTTCATTTACAAAAAAAAAAAAAAACTGTTACGCTGTATGTTGCAAAGAAGAAATTGAAGAATTGTCACTCTAAGTAACTGTGTTTCAGATTCAATCAGTTGATGAGATGTTTCAAATCAGTGGATTTAAATGAATTTCAGAATTACAGGAAGGTGATTGTTGGCTGTGTTTGGAAAACTGACATTTCTGGTAACAGCCCAATTAAAGGCACAGATTTACCATCTAAAATACCTTATGGGGGAGGGAAGTAATAAAGCTTTCATGACTTGGCTCTAAGACAGTATCACAGAATATTCACCATCTGATTAGAAAATTTGTGTCATATGCAACTGGCAATGTATTTTTTTACTTAAAATTACTGCTTCTTATGAGTTTAATCATAATGGTGCAGCTACACTCTAGGACAAAAAAAGGATGCACAACAAAAAGTCATCTAAATGTGAAGGAAATCAGTAGATGTGATGTACACATACGGGCAAACAAAGATTACAGTTTCAGAAAAATTGGATGATTTATTCCAGAGAAAGAGCTTCACAGATTGAGCAACTTGGTAATGCAGTTATTCAACTTGGCACTGATTAATAGAGCTGTTCGATGTCCAACTGGGGGATATTGTGCCAAATTCTGTCCAATTGGTGTACTAAATCATCAAAATCCTGATCTGGTTGGAGGACCGTGCCCATAGTTCTCCAAATGTTCTTAACCAGAGAGAGAGAGAGAGAGAGAGAGAGAGAGAGAGAGAAAGAGAAAGAAATCTGGCGACATTGCTGGAAAGCACAGAGACAAGCAGTAGAAACTCTTGGCTTGTGCAGGAGGGCATTGTGTTGCTGAAATGTAAATCCAGGATGGTTTGCCATGAAGAGCAACAGAACGAGGCTTAAAATATCATTGATTACCACTGTGCTGCACCCATAGGGGTCCTGCTATAAAGAGAAATGGTACCCCAGACCAACACTCCTGATTGTCAGGCCATATGGTGGACAACAGTCAGGTTGTTACGGTCTGGCACATCTCCAGACATATCTTCGGTCTGGAATCTCATAGACTGGAGTAGAATTGTCTTAAGTGATGAATCCCCCTTTGAACAGAACCACAATGACCAGCAAAGACATGTAAGGAATCACCCCAGACAATGGTGGATACCAACCTGACTGCAATTTGCCACACTGCCAGACAACCAGAAATGATGGGCTGGGTGTCACTTCTTTTCATAACAGGACCTCTGTGATAGTTATCCACAGTACCCTTACAGAACAGTGGTATATCATGATACTCTACACCTCATTTTGTTGCCCTTCATGGCAAGCAATCCTAGGTTTACACTTCAGCAACTTAATGCCCACCCACATGTGGTGTGTGTTTCTACTGCTCGTTTTTGTGCTTGCCAAACCCTATCTTGGCCAGCAAGATTACCCAATCTCTCCCCAATTGAGGACATTTGGAGCATTATGGTCAGGGCTCTCCAGTCTGCATGGAATTTTGATTAACTAATGGACAGGATTTTACACGATATCCCTTAGAAGGTCATCCAACAACTTTAATCACTCAAATGTCAACATGAATAACTGCTTGCATAAGGACCAGAGGTGGAACAATGCATTGCTGACTTGCTCAATTTGTGAAATTCTTTCTCTTGAATAAATCGTCACAATTTTACCGAAATTGTGATCATTTGTTTGTCTGTACTTTTTCATCACATCTATCGATTTCCATTCCACTCAGATAATTCCTTCGTGATTCGTCTATTTTTTGTCTTTGAATATACATCAGTTTAGCTCCATCATGAGGACGTTATTGTTCCTTTGTCTCTTTCTTGGCATCTCTTGATATCACGAAGACTCATTTACATATGCAGCTAAAATACCAAAATCTTATTTATGTACAGTGTGTAAGACAGCATGTACAATCTACACCTATGTTGCTTTACTAGTAATCATTTATGACACTCCCACAATCATTCCCTTCACTACTGCACTGCAGAAAACTGTCTTAGTATGGGTTACCAGTCTCACTTTTAACTGCAAGACAAGGTTAAATCATCACTGTTCCAAAACTAATACCACATTTAGTAAGATTCCAAAATCTGATCACTGACCTGAATAATGTACACTACTAACAATAAATACACCATTTCCAACTGGTTCCTCACTATTTCAGTTGTAAAGCCCACAAGACAAAACACAGTAACAGTTCAAAGTCAGTTTTAAAGAGACCAAAAAATAGCACACTTCACACCTTCATTCAGGAAATGTAATTTGTTAGTTTCAGTTATACATCACGAAGTCCATCTCTTTCATCAATCACCACTTCTAGATAGCTAAATGTTCCACAGTTTGGTACAAAAGCCAGCCGGAGTGGCTGAGCGGTTCTAGGCGCTACAGTCTGGAACCGAGTGACTGCTACGATTGCAGGTTTGAATCCTGCCTCATGCATGGATGTGTGTGATGTCCTTAGGTTGGTTAAGTTTAAGTATTTCTAAGTTCTAGGGGACTGGTGACCTCAGAAGTTAAGTCCCAATAGTGCTCAGAGCCATTTGAACAATTTTTTTTTATACAAAATCTTTTCTGAACAGTAATGGTTGACACATTAGGTTGTAATACTATCCTATAAAATCAGAAATGATTAGAGTTCCACGTCTGTGCATAGCAATGGCTTTGCCAGCTCTTTTAAGATTTGCACATTGAAAAAATAATGTTTATCGCCAACAGAAATTCATGGAAAGTTGCTAAATAGTACACTGATTCGTTTTTGACAATTGTGATCCACAGTTCAGATATAGCTATACTTCTCTTGAAGATTATCTATGTTGTGGATAATCCAAAAACTGCAGGCACAGATGAAATTTCCAAGAAAATATGCAGTAATAGTTGGCAGTTAAAGTTATCTAGAAAGGTTCATGATACAGATGTATCAGAAGAAAGTGCATGGTACATTTTACATAATAATTAACTACAGTAAAAGAATGTGGAAGATGCTATATTGTTTGAATTCCGACGAAAAACAAACACAGATGTGTTGACTGTTTGAAAAAGAATCCTCCTGATTTATATTTTTCTGTGTCACTGTGGATGAGCTGTGAGGTGTCACATTCCACCAGAAACAAAGCACTGGGTGGAAGCCAATTGCCATGTACTCCACCAGCAGTGGAAAAGTTGCTTTTATTTCCTAGAAGAGTTATGTCCAGTGCAGTTGGTGAAGCAGAGGTATCTTTTTGGAGAATTCTATGTAAGTCTTCTGAGACAATTGGATAAAAAATGCTTGAGGTGAGGTCAGGTTTGGAGTGGAAATAAAATTGAAAACCAGCAGATTTTCAGCATGAATTACTGAAACCTCCATCTTATTCACCATGTTTCACACCGTGTTGCTTCTTCCTATTCCCACATCTGTAGAAATTTATGGCTGGTAAACATTTGGAGCTCAGTGAATAGTGTTTTCTCACAGTCAAAGGTATATATTTTGCAGACAAGAAATTACACTTCAGGGATGAAATCATCTCATTGGGAAAAATGGGGAAAGAAAGTGAATTCATCTAAATTGGCACCAATTCAAAATGTAAGTATATTTTTGACCCATAAAAAGTTGTTTCACTGCCAGCCCAAGACCTTTTCAACTTGCCATCATAGCTTCAAGAAGTATTCTGTTGGTGTCGGATTTTTCATTATTTCCTTTAGTATGTGTTGTCATATAACTGACACAGTTTTGATCATGATCATAGCTTCAAGAAGTATTCTGTTGGTGTCGGATTTTTCATTATTTCCTTTAGTATGTGTTGTCATATAACTGACACAGTTTTGATCATGATCATGGTAGGAGTAACAGAAACACTATCAAACATTACAACCAAATTAATAATTAAATCATAAACAACAATCAGTTTCTGTACAATGAAAATTGTTTTTTAATTAACAAGGTAGGAAATACAGAAAAATATCAGCAATGAAGTAACATTGCTTGTGTAAAGTCATTATGGATAATATGAACACTGTTCTGTTTTGTTCATTTCCCATATTCACATCAAAATAGGTGAGCTTCAGTTTCAGAACAAATTCACCAACATAATTGAAGTGTGTTTCATTTCTGTTTGAAATATAGAGGATTTCTTTTTTCAGGAGTGTTACTACACATAAAATAATATTGTAGATGATACAAAGTGCATTTAGCTGTTCATATTCAGCTCCTCTACATAAATAATGAAGACAGAGCCAGGTTTGTTGCTGCCACTGCAATGGTCGTGCTTCATGATGCATAGCACTGACGTGGTAACCTTACCCATCTTGCTAGATAGTATTTCAGTTGTATTGCTTTCACTGGGTTGTGCTGTACATAGCTATTTGGTTCCAGTATAGCTTTGGACATACAGTGAGTAAAGATCTGTCTGCTGTACGTTAAATGACATGGAGAAAATTTCACATATACTAATCCGTTTTAAATTGTCATAAGTGAAGACTGTGGTTTTAGTCAAGGGGAAGACCTACTCTCTATGAGGTTATTGTTTAATTAGTTAGGCATGTTTCCAGTGATGTAGTGGTCAATGTGAAATTTCATGTTTCATTAGCCTAGTGATTGTTGTCAGTTATTATATGTGTTGGGTTTTCTCAGGTACTGGGAGATGGAAAGTGTCTGCAAAGATCCAGCAACTCCTCAATACACTCAAGAGGCCAAAGCGTCGACCTCTTCCAGAGTTCTATGAAGATGATGATATAGAACTAGAAATTGCAGCAAATCCTAAAGATCCAAATGCGCCCAAACCAGAAGGCAGTTCGATGACTTCTGCAATTGGAGAGCAACTTGTGGTTAGAATTTCCACAATAAAGTACTTACTAAATTAATAGAGATATATCTTTTCCAAAACTACTGTGTAATAATATTGCATTAGTTTGTAGACTATTATAACATTACTGATGAATCAAACTAAAAAAAAAATAAGAGAGTAATAGCACTTCACACTTTTTCAAAATTTTACCTCCATGTCTCCTTACAGGTTTCTACTCGTAGATGAATAAACCATTGTATTCTTGAAACTGCTTATTGCAGCCACCATAGTACACAACATTAGGAAGGTTATTCAGTACTGGTTCTCAATAAATGCTTTTATTCAGTTTTTGGTGAGGAAGTAGAACATGTGGGAACATTTGCAGGGAACAAGGACTGAGGCATGGTAATTACTGTCCACTTCTCCTGGATTCTTTTGAGAAATGCGGGAAGACACACTACAACCTTCCTGGGATTAGTGATATACCTTTATCAAGCATAATTTTGTGATATGACCTTTTATAGTGAAGAAAAGCATTCCTGTATTCTTTTACTTGCATTTTTTATTAACTTTTTTTTGGATGAGAATAATCACAGGAGGTAAAAATTTTTGCTTGCCATTTGATCACTAGGTCAGACGGATATTGCTACAGTTTATCCCAGACATTTCGTCACAAGTTATGATGAATACGGATTTCAGCCTTCTGAAATTAAATTTGTTGGCAGTCCTCCAAATACTGTCTTGAACACCTTGTACTTAAGTTAGGTAGTCTGATAACTACATACAGTATTACATTCTTCCTGATAATGGGTGCTCTGGTGTAAGATAATGAGAAATGGCTGTGTAACACATAATGCCACATTTTGGGAGAACTTTTTGCTATGTGTTTGTTCTGCCTTTCATTGCCAAGAAAATTTCTTGTGTTTAAATTCACTGAAGCAACAAAAGGTCATTGTTGTGGATGGAGAATCCCCAAAATTCAAATACTAACACTTGAGGCATACTATAATACAGTTCGAAATTTTAAAAAGACCTAATTGAATGTAACTTTTCCTATTTTGAGTCCCTGGATTCTGTAGCAATATGGAGCATTACAATAGGCACTCTTTCACCATTTCTAATAGTTACACAGTATGGAAAGTTGCAGCAGTGGATTAAATTAGATGTTGCTGTTGCTTCTCGTTCCTGAAAGTGCAACAGTAGATTAGAACCATTTATTTTCAGAGCTTCTCAGTGTCTCTCATAGATGATAAGGCTACAGTTTTTAATATAAATATTAAGACATTTTAGATAAAAATACAATTGTTTTATAGGTTCCTTCCGGATTACCAAGAAATCTGGAGGCTGCCATTCAAAGGTATGGCTCTGCATCATACAAAGCTCCTGTAGCAACAGTTCTAGACCCCAATGGAAAGCTGACCATCACTCTGACTTATGGTTCGTTTCATTCTGTTTGGCTACTTCTGATACTATTTAAAAAATTCTGAAGACTGTTGTTAGTAGAATCAAATATATTTTGAATTTTAGTTTCTTAATTAGTACTAACTCGTACATTCTTATTACAGGAAAGCTTCTCAGTAGATCACAGAAAATTGCTTACACTTTGCTTAACAAGGCCTTCAGCAAAGGTGGTGATACTTGTCTGAAGCCTGGTGACAGAATTGCCCTTGTTTACCCAAATAATGATCCTATAAATTTTATTTGTGCCTTTTATGGGTGCTTGCAAGCTGGAATTGTGCCAGTTCCAATTGAAGTTCCTCTGACAAGACGGGTAAGTTTTTTTATCCATCCAGTTTTTTCCTCCAAAAACTAAATTATAGTATAATGTCTTACAGATATAACAAGTAATGTGTTTTAATAGATTTTGCAGCGATTATTATTCTGTTCAATTGTATCTTCTAAATTGAAGAAAAAGAACATTAAATGGGAATGCTGTGGGTGTCATAGGTAGTAGGTGTGTGTGTGTGTGTGTGTGTGTGTGTGTGTGTGTGTGTGTGTGTGTGTGTGTGTTTTCTATTTCAGAAGGCATTTGAAAGCCTAAATATATGTATTTTTGTTTTGCCCCTCTGTGACTCACTGTCTCCTCTATGTGGTAAGTAGCAATCTATTTTTTCCATAATGTTTTTTTGATCTGTTAAACTTGTTGTTATTTGTGGTTTCAAGTCAACTTTTTACATTTGTGCTCACCGTTTGTGTTACAAAGGACATTTAAGCTTTACTTTTCACATAGGTGTTGGTATTTTGAACTGATTATTCTCACCAGGTTTGCTAACTCTAATGTGTATATGCAGGATGCGGGATCGCAACAGATAGGATTCCTGCTAGGCAGCTGTGGCATTCAGGTTGCACTGACGTCCGAAGCATGCCTAAAAGGTCTGCCAAAAACTGCCACTGGTGAAGTAGTGGCATTTAAAGGTTGGCCCAAACTGCAGTGGTTTGTTACTGAACACTTAGCAAAGACACCAAAAGACTGGCTTCCCCCTCCAAGACTGACAGATGACACGCCTGCATATATAGAGGTAATCATTGAATAATGTCACCTTAGTATCAGATAATTAGATTATCGTCTCATAAACACGGGTTTTGTTTAGAGATAAATCTTGGAATGTTTGGTTACAAAATGTGGCTACAGTATTCAGAACACTTATTGGGTTGTGTAATAATGCATTGCAGAATGTAATGCAATACCAAATATCTTAGTGTATTTGTCACTGTCATTTTCATAATTGCTTGAATTAAACCAGAATCAAGACACATCTTGGGACAATTTTAGGTTTTGCTAGATTCATTATGATTCTTTCTCATGGATTTAATATGTTTTTTCACAACCTACAAAAGAAAATAAATGGTCTGAAAATTAATGTTAAAGTTAGGAGGGTAACCATAATGAATTCCACATAGTTCTGAACAAAATTTGGATCATACATTTGCACAATTCTAAACAAAATTCAGATCAAACATTTGTGGCAGAAGGTGTGTATTGGCAGCTGCCAAGTGGACTGGCAACAGTTCACCATGAAGACGAAACAGCCATACAGTGGCTTCAGTCTGTAGATGTTTTTATTTAAATTTTTCAGGGTCAGTCTGTCTGTGTGTTTGTGCATGCGTCTTGTGTTTATATTTTTTTGAAATTTTTACATAGCATCATTTCCATGGATTAACAGGAAATATTGTCATATGCCAATAACAAAATGTAAGTACTCAAATCATGATGATGATGATGATGATGATGATGATAAAGTAATGAAATAAGAGCATGAAAGCTTTCTTGAATATATTCCTTGTTGAACAAATAAATGTCACGAGCACATAGAGGTTACGTCATCTTTCTGAAGGGCATTTAGCACAACTGCAGTGGCATCCAAAGACACACAAATAACAAAAAGCAGTTGAGTTATTTTTATTGCTTATGTTATACTGGTTCCAGACAGCTTATTCTTGTGGTATTGTTTAGAGTTTGTAAGCTGTTAGTTAGTTTTTTCCTACAAAATTGTAGTTGAAGTGACATTTGTGTTTCATCTATTAACATTTTTTCCCCTTGCATTTCCATTTAGATTCATTTTTTAATGTTATTTCTCACTGCTTTTTACTCGTGGGTATTTTTCATTTATTAATTCAGTTTGACTACTCTGAAGTATGCTCGAGTACCATTTCATCCCATGAAATTTGTCAGGTCAAGATTTGTAGATTTGTTTCATATTTTGTGTTTATCTAATGAATGCTCTGTTTCAGTACACAACAGACAAAGATGGTTCAGTCATGGGTGTCACCGTTACCCGAACAGCTATGCTGGCTCACTGCCGTACACTCACAATGGCCTGCAGTTACACTGAAGGTGAAAACATGGTGTGTGTCCTCGACTTCAAACGAGAAGTTGGACTGTGGCACAGTGTTCTCACAAGTGTTCTCAATGGCATGCATGTGATTTTTATACCATATGCACTCATGAAAGTTAACCCAGCATCATGGATGCAGATGATCACCAAATATAGAGGTATGTTTATAACTTTTCATGGGTACTTACTATTTCTCAAGTGCAATGTTTTAGAGCTGTTGTAGTTTTTATCTGTTTCAAATGTCAGTTGTTATGACAATACCTGTAAGCTTAAAACATTACAGGTAATGCATTTGGCAGTAGCTATGCTTAATAACTTTATTGTATGCATTTGTGGAAACTAATTCCCACTATTTGAAATGTGGGCTACTGTTTTTCTACTTATAACCTTAATTGTGACATTAAGATTGCATTAAATTGACACTACACAGCCAGAACAAATGGAAGTGTGTGCCTGGAAGGACAGCATTGAATTTTAGTATTAATTTTGTGAGCACTTGTTTGCCTTAGGCAAAATTTATTTCTCAGGAGAAAATAATATTAACTATGAAAGGTTAATATTATATTTATCGGCTCCCCCCCCCCCCCCCCCCCCTGTCGGGAGGTTCGAGTCGTCCTCCCTTGGGCATGGGTATGTATGTTGTCCTTAGTGTAAGATAGTTTCAGTTAGATTAAGTAGTGTGTAAGCTTAAGGACCAAAGACCTCACCAGTTTGGTCCTGTAAGACCTTCCCACAATTTTTTTCACACACACACGCGCACACACACACACACACACACACACACACACACACACACACACACACACACACACACACACACACAGTTTCCTTGGTTGAGCTGTATCTCAGCTTTGAAGCTTGGTATTTAGTGCAACAGTGAAAACATGTGAATGTAAGAGGATTGAAGAAGAAAAGCTTCAATTAAGGGAGTGATAAAAGCTGATAGTAAGACAAACTGGTGGAGTATATTTATTCGATCATCAAACAGTTGCAAAAATTAATACTTGATGGCTGAGATGTGCCTCCAAAGCTAATTGAATAATTCATACATACGTCATGATGAAAATCATGTGAAACAGAATAGTACATTCCTGCTGTCATGGATGGAGATGCAGTTCTCGTCTCATTGTGGGACAAGTTACAATGACACACTTGGACTGATGGTCTAACATGAAAACATTTCTTGATTGCAGTTGCCCGTATTGCTCATAGTCACATTTACAACCTCTGAAGGCTTTGAAATTGAATTACTTCCTGCTCTCCACAATAACTGTATTCCTTGTAATTGTCACATGGTTAAGGCAGTTCAGAGACACACAGGGAGGTTCATGACAAACTAAGAGATTACCACTTATTGTACAGAGGAAGAATGAGTGTTTGAAAGCAGAGCTGTAGGTTTCAACTTTATATTTATAGACCTATCTACCACTTAACACTTGATTTATACTATGTTTAGCTATATTTATTCACACTATTGTTCAATTTCTGTACAGGATATTGTGTGAACATATTAAATAAAAATGTTTGATAGTTTTCATTTCGCGGTCTTCTGTACATAAGTCTAAACATTTCACGTGTTCATTAGTAATGCCAATCAAACAATATCGAAACAAGAGGCAACTGAAATCCTGTTTCTAAAGCTAAATATTAAATTAACACACAATCTTCCTGTATAACACTTTCTGTGTTCTTCTGTCATTCATTTGTACAAAAACGTTCACAGCAAGTGTTGCAGTTGTAAAATCTCGGGACCTGCACTGGGGCTTGTTAGCGACCAAAGACCATAAAGAAGTAAGCTTGTCATCACTCAGGTTGCTGTTAGTAGCAGATGGGGCAAACCCATGGTCGCTCTCCTCGTGTGACCAGTTTCTTGGTGTCTTCCAAGCCAAAGGCCTTCGTCCTGATGCCATCTGCCCATGTGCTAGCTCCAGTGAATGCCTCACAGTGTCTGTGCGAAGGTGAGTAACTCCAGAAATTTGACTGCATCATCTGTGAATAGATGTGTGTTGTTAATAATTCTAAGACATAGGCAATGTATGGCAATCGGTGACTGAATGTGCATATTAATCTATGAATACCTTTTCATTTGTTTGGTTTAGTGTTATTACTGATTGTAGTTGTTTGTATTCTAATTAAAATGGGTTCATTTTAGAGATGTATAAAAAGAAGTTTTAAATCCTGACATACAGTTGCTATCAGTAAAAGAAAATGGGGTTAAAGACAGGAATGGTTTGTTCACTTTGATTATTTGTTAAATTTGGAAAATAAAATTTACTTCAATATCTGCTTTTTCTCAGTGGTGGGCTTTATATTTGTGTCAAAACTGCATTTTAGGAAGGGTCTGTTATCTTTATTACCTTTGTTTGTTGGATATGATTTACACAAAAAGGAAGATAACTTTAAATTTAAACTTGAGGCCATAACTGTGTCATAAAAAAATTGAGAAACTGGGTAGGCCTTCTAAAGCCAAAAAGAGAAACTGATTACAAGCAGAAGTCACAGGTTGAGAAGTGGTATAGTTAGGTTTAATTATGTAACTGCATTCTTTCAGTCCTTTACACATATACTGTAGCTCGTAATCCCAGCTGGAAAACCTTCAGCATACACCATAACTTTTTTATATAAGTACATTAACAGCATGAAATGGGTTTCTGAAACTATATCCTAATCACCAAAGAAATGATTGCTTATATTAGTAAGGAACTACTTATCATGACAGGTTATTGTGTAGCTGTTTAGCTACTTCAACTGAACATTTTCCCTGTACAAGCTTTATTAAATTTGTTCAACTCAGTGGCGGTTGATGAGCAGTTCACTACGTACATGTTCCTCCACACACTGAGAAAATTACTTCTCAATTGTTGTTCCTCCCACTGTCAAACATATGTACTCATTATTTTCTATGAGATGACATAGGATCTCCTGATGTCTTTTTTTTTTTTGCCTTCTTGCAAAAAGCATGAACATGCATGTAGTGAACTAGTCATTCACTGCCACAGAGTATGTCAAATGTGACAACATTTGTCACAGCTTATGGACACATTTCAAGATAAGAAACTAGTTGTGCACTAATACACCATAAAAATAGTTCTTTAGTTATTTTAGCAGTCCCATTTATTTTATTTTGAGATATTAATTACACATTAGTTACATATCATTACAGGACTAGAGTTTATTTGTGTGTACACAGGCTAAAACAAAGATTAAAAAAATCAGCAGCAGTGGTATTATATATATTATGAACACCAGATAAACTGAAGCATCGTGAGCCGGGGGGAGATGAGATGACGAGTAAAGAGAAACGCTCTTTTAAGCTAGACACTTTGTGTTAAGAAATGAAGGATATAAAGTAGAACTGCACAAGAAAGAGCAAAGGTTTTCTTGCATAAATACTTAGTATGGGAGTTACACTATATAGTGCAGAATTCAGAGTCTCGGTGAAATCATTTCAAACAGAACTTCGTCTTCTTCAGATGATGGACAAGTGAAGATGTTCCTACATATAGATACCTCCTTTACTATAACTGTTTAATTTTTTAAGTTACAGTGAACACAAGCAGTTTTAGTGGATGCTAAATGTGGAATTTGTCAGAAACTGCGAAAAGAATGTTATTGGAACAAAAGAAAGTCTAATCTTGTCCCAACAACTTGTCCCAGTGGAAATATATAAGTGTTTATATGATACAAATGGAAACAAAATTCCCAATATAACAGATATGCCCTAGATTGTACTGAATAGAGCTAAACCACTACAACATGGATATTAATAATTCACTTTTCAAAGTTAATTGTGTCAAAGTCAAATTAAAAATACCCCAAAAATTTCGTGATCCAGTTTATTTGCAGAAGTTGTGAACAAGCCTCAAATATAAGAAGTTGGGGGAAAATTATAGCATAAATGTTAGGTTAAAAAATAACTACAGAGGCTATTTACTGTCATGTAATTTTAATTTTTGCTCAAAAGCTAGATTTATCTTTTAATTTATCAGTTTTTTGCGATAATAATACTATCAGTTCTTCCTTTCAATTTATCTTAATAATTACTTATTGCAGCTATTTGTTGCAATTTATCATAATAATTACTTATCAATATTAAGAGTAGTTTTTAATCATCTTCATTTTTAAATGTTAGTTAAGAAATCTGAACAAAATAAAACTAGGAATGATTTTTGCACATGTTATTGTTATAAAACACTGCAATTAAAATGTTCTGTAACATTTACAGACCTGGCAGAGCTGGAGTAAATGCTACTGGTCGAGGAGTTTTGTCAATGTCGGGTCTCAGTTATGGTGTCGTTCGTGTTGATCAAGAAAATTCACTGACCTCTTTGACGTTGCAAGACTGTGGTCAGGTCATGCCTGGCAGTGAGTATAAATACGTTTTAACTGTTTTTTTTTGTTGACAGTTTTTGAGGTCGTAAGGAACTCTATCTACATTTGCATAAATCTGTTTCAATCAAAATAACAGATAATAATGAAATCCTTTGTGTATTGTGCAGGTCTGTCAGTACCATAACAGAAAGTAGCAGTGTAACATTATAACCATGTCTCTCTTGCTACAAATGTTATAGGAGATTTCTTGCAGAATGTAAACATTTTTGGATTAAAGGAGGCCACTCACTCGAAAAGCAGCAGCATTGAGTTGTCAATAGCCTCATACAAAAGAAAGCAAACTTGCTTGTTTTCAGAGTTCTCCTTTGATGAGCCAGAGTAAAATACCGAAGCATGCAGGTACATGCGCACCGCTGCCACTACAAGGTTGTGGCTGAATTAACAGTGCCAGTGCTTTGTTTCTTGGCAGGTGGGCTGGTTGTGGTGTGGGTAGTGTTGGGCGTGGTGGGTAGCTGGAGAAAGATGCAGGGAGGGGGACTAAAGGTGGGTGGCTAGTGTCTTGGAGGGAGGCAGTTGGTTTGCCTGCTAGGAACGTGGGAGGGAGGGGTGGCAGGAATATGGGCTAGATATGTAAGCCACGATTGTTGGGGCCAATGGGGGGGTGCCATATTCTGAAGGTGATGTGGGGACATGAATTAGGAGGTGGTGGAAAGATGGAGGAAAGAGAAACTGTTAGGCAGAGGATGCAGGACAATGGGGTACCTGAGATTGAGGCCAGGATGATTATAGGAGCAGAAGATGTGTTAAAAGGATAGCTCCCATCTGTGTAGTACAGAGAAGCTAGTGATTGAGGGAAGGATCCAGTCGGTCTGGGTTGTCAAGCAGCCATCCAAAATGAGCATGTTTTCCTAAGCCGTGTTTTGTGCTCTGGTGCATGTTGTGCCACTGGGTGCTGAACTTTGTTTATAGCAACAGTTTGGCAGTGACATTCCTCCTGGTGGACAGCTGGTCTGTAGTCATACTGATGTGGAAAGCTGTGCAGTTTTTGCAACAAAGTTGGTATATGACATGATTGCTTTCATAGGCTGGAAGTGGGTTTGGCATAGGGATGGACTAGGATGTTGTGTAGGTTGGGTGGGTGACAGAACACCACTTAAGGAAGGGTGGGAAGGATTTTGGATGGGACATCCCTCATTTCAGGGCAGAATGAAAGATAATCAAAGCCCTGTGAAGGATATGGTTCAGTTGCTCCATTCCAGGGTGGTACTGTATGATAGGGGCGTGCTTCTGTCTAGCTGATCCTAGGAGGTGGTGGGAGGATTTAAGGGTGTGTGAGGATATGGTGTATGGCTCAGGAAATCTGTTCATGGACTAGATTTGGTGGGTATTGCCTGTCTCTGATGCCTCCATGAGACCTCCAGCATGCTGGTAAAGGGAGTTCTCTTCACTGCAGGGGGCTTACACCATCCACAAATCCAAATGGCAAGGCTTGTATTGGAGGAATTTTTTGGTGTGGAAACGATGACAGCTTCAAAATGCAGGTACTGTTGGTGGTTAGTGGGTTTAATGTGGACAGAGGTGTGGATGGAGCCATCATAGAGTAGGAGGTCAACAACATCCAGGAAGGTGGCACATTTGGATAGTGGGGGACCAGGTGAAGTGTTGTGGATGGGAGAGATGATGTTGAGGGTATGAAGAAACAGGGGTTGGGTGTTTTGGCTCTGAGTCCAGATCAAGACAATATCACAATGAACTTGAACCAGATTAGGGATTCGGAGTTTTGGGGGGTTTGGACGTTTTCCTATCGATAGCCTATAAACAGGTTGATATAGGAGGATGCCATGTGGTTGCCCGTGGCTACTACATGGATTTGTCTGTATACCATCCCGTCAAAGGAATAGTAGTTGTGGGTCAGGATATAGTTGCTAAGGTGTATAAGGAATGAGGTGGTGAGTTTGGATTCTGAAGAATGTTGGGGGAGGTAATGTTTGGTAGTGGCAAGGCCATGAGCATGATGGATGTTATTCAGTGGGGACACAATAGCCAGCTATAGGGGGGCCTCCAAGACTGTTGGGTTTGTGGATTCTGGGGAGCATGTAGAATGCAGGTCTGCAGGATATTATTGTGGTGAGAAAGGAGGTGGACTCAGGGGAGAGATTCTGGGAAGGGCCTACGGATTTCAGTAAGGAGGTTATGTTGGATTCCTGGGATGGGATCACTATGACAGAGCTTTTAAATGGAGTATTCAGACAGTCAGCAGAGGCCTTCCGTCAGATAATCACTGTGACTCATCATGACAGTGGCAGAGCCTTTGTCTGCAGGGAGGATGCTTGGGATCTGTTTTGAGGTTGTGTATGGCTATCCTTTCTTCTGTTCAAATGTTAGTGTTCTTAGGAAGAGGCCTTGGGAAGGATGGTGAGGCCATGGTGGCTGTTAGGAATTCCTGGAAGGTGATGGGGGGGCATTTAGGTGGGAGGAGAGGAATGTCACTGTTGGATGGTGGTGTGAAATGATAAAAGCAATGTTCAATGTTGGGATTAGGTTGGCTTTGACAGTTCCAACATGGTTAAACTTTGGCAGAGAGCTGAAGCTGAGGCCTTTGGATAGAACTGGAACTTCTATGGTACTGAGGGTTTTGGTAGAAACGTTAACAACGTTTTTTGGGGTGTTGGGAGGGAGTTTTGGAGGATATGGTAAATTGAAGAAGTCAGCTAGGCAGGTTCTGGATGCTATGAGGGGGTTGGCGAGGATGTGAGTAGGATGGGTGTTGACCGAAGGTGGTGCCCCTAGGTGGGAGTGGGATGTTAACATGTTGGACACTTCATGGAGGTGGTACCTGGAATGCTCCTCCAAGTGTTGGAGAGCAAGAATTTTTATTTTGAAGATGTATATGTAATCAGGATTGCACAGTAACAGTATCTTGCCAAGTCTTTTTGCTGAGAGAGTAGAGGTAGTTCTTGGATGCTTGTACCTGGGAGAGATGTTTTTGCAGTACCAGGTTTTTGAGGGATAGGGCTGTCACAATCTGAAAAGGAGGAGAAGGTGGTGGTGGTGGTGGTGGTGGTGGTGGTGGTGGTGGTGGTGAAATGAGAGGTGGGATCCAGAGGAGGAGATTTTTATGGTTAGGTCACTAGGAGGGGATTCCATTGTTTAGACAGCATTTAAGGTGCAGGATACAGGACTGGGTTTTAGCCATGGAAAGGAATACTTTTCTGAACTGGAGCAGAAGGATGGAGCAGGGATCCATTAGGAAACGGGAAATGATTCAGGGAATTGGCAAGTAAAGTGTTAGGTTGTTGTAAGAGGAAGTGGATAATATAGTGTGAGTTCAGGGAGTGAAAAGGACAGAAGAAACTGTGCTGGGACATATAAGATGGTTTTGTAACCTGAGGATATTTGATCATGCAAAAGTTGTCATCACACGTGGTGAAAAAGGAAAAGTGTAAAATTTGGATAGCAGCGTGTGTGAGGAGGGAGAGTGGATGCGTAACAAAGACGAGTAGAAAAATGTTGGTACAGATGTGGGCAGACAATACAGCAGAGACAGTTTGGGTGTAGATTGTGGACATACCCAAAGGAGGGATGGCACTAGATTTGTAGGAAAGTTCATATAGAAAGTAAATACTCCTAGATTAAAAGGAGACCTGAAAAAGCATTGGTTTCTGATAGGCACACACAAAGGATAGAGAACTTCATAGCTTTTAGAGTTATCCTTTGATGAGCGCTCTCTCTCTCTCTCTCTCTCTCTCTCTCTCTCTCTCTCTCTCTCTCTCTCTCTGTGTGTGTGTGTGTGTGTGTGTGTGTGTGTGTGTGTGTGTGTGTGTGTGTGTGTGTGTGTGTGTGTGTGTTAGTTAGTTAGTTAGTTAGTTAGTTAGTGTTTGCTTGCTCCAACATCGTACCAGCCAGGCTAATAATACCAATGCTTTATTTCTCAGCAGGTGGACTGGTTTCCCCTTCTTCTGTCCTGTTACCTCCTCCCAATTCATGTCTCCGCATCTGGGGATTCCCATTCCTCTATGCCACATCCATATGATGCCACTGGCTGATGGACAACATGGTGATCAGCAAGGCCCCCATAGGCCCTTCTGTGGCCAGAACTACAGCCCCCATCTCTAAAAACCAAAGAGATGAAAGATAAAAAGTGCCCATCAGCCAAAATCAGTGAACACTGTTGAAATGATGCCTTTATTACTGATGCCAGCTACCCGTTTTGTTGTTTTGTAATGAGTTTTCATGACTTTATACTCTCTGTACCTTACAGTTTCATGACTTACGTGCTCAGTTATTTTCTCTGGGAGTTTTTGTGAGTTTTTAAGCCAGCAACAACTGATTGTGCTTCTCCTTTCATTTTTCACAGCTATTACATTCAGTCTCTGAGGTGCAGGTAATTAAGATCGCAACCAAAAGAAATGGTAGCATTTAGGGTGAACCAAAAGTTACTGAATTACTAACGATGTCTTAGTCTTGTCTCAAAGAGTAAATGTAATGACTGTGAAAGCAGTTTTCTTTAGCATCAAATTCGGAGCAATAGATGGACATTCAGTTTTTCATTTTTATGCTTAGTTAGTAACACATGTACTTTAGATTGATCAAACAGTTCTTTCAAATTTCTGAAAAGCATTTACAGTTGCAGGAAATGTATGCCACTGCTTATCATAAGGACACAACTTATCAAAACTTGATATATTATCAGTACTTGGAAATGTCTTTGTGACCATGTAATATTTTGTAGAAGACAGTGTACTCTGTTATTTTTTAGAGTTTATTCACAGCAAGAGAGACGAATAAAAGATACTGCTTGCCCATCAGAGGGCTCGCCTGTGGATGAGCACCATCTGACTAGTTGTGCAACAGTGATAGATAGTAATGTTGTGCCAGTTACTTGGTTTCTATAGTTGGTGCCACTACATCCTCTTCCACACTAACAGCTATCACCAAAGGAAAAGGTCATAGACTTTACATGGTATAGGGGAGGCACCACCAGGGAAGATGTCACATCAGTATCCATGGGCATCACTGCAAAAGGACCTATCAGGATGACACGTGACAGGAGTTGCACAAGTTACCCCAGGATGGTGCCGAAGGCACTGTCAAGTGAGTCCATGGATAGAGGCCATGGAGTAACTCATGGACTCGTTGCAGATGGTGATAGTCCCAAGGATCCGGGCTCTGAGGCATTCGAGCTCACGGGCATATGCCGGTCTGTCCACCTGCAAGGAAATGAGAAGCCTCAGTGATGACTTGCACTGGCAGTGAATGTGAAAATCTAGCAGGGACCAGTGATGGGTAGTCTGAAACCATTGCACCAGGCTGTGGCCTTCAGTCAGGGTGACCTCACAAGTCACTAGGAGACAGCAAATGAGATAGGTCTTGTGTAAGATACAATTTTGTTGCAAGTAGTAGCTGTAAAATAATCTTCTTCTTGCTCCATCTCTAATGACCTCTGTGTTGACAGTGTATTAAATCCTAAGCTTCCTTCCTTCCATCCTCACATAACATATGCTCAAAAGGTTTTCTTTTATCTTTTGTAAAGCTTACTGTGTGTATTACATATGAAGTAACACAAACAATATTGTCGTTATACACTTTAAAATCTTAAATTTTAGGCTAGTAACTTCTCATTTTATTCATTGCATCCTTGTAAACTGTAATGCATGAAGAACAAAAACTTTTGTATAGGTGTGATTGTGGTTGTGAAAATGGATGGACCATCGTACCTGTGTAAGACTGATGAAGTAGGTGAGATTTGTGTGAATTCAAGTGCAACTGGCAGCCAATACTGGGGACTGCAAGGTCTGACGAACAGCACATTCAGAGTGCAGCCTCTCCACAGTGACAGCAAGCCAATTGGGGAAGCCGAATATGTTCGCAGTGGCCTTCTTGGATTTCTTGGGCCTGTACGTATTCATTCCTTTTATTAACCATTCAACTTCTGAAACATTCTGTGTTTGATATGAGAACTTTGTTTTCCTTATTTTAGTTACATTGGTACTTTGATTTGTTTCAATGAAATATGCATTTGCTTTGCCACATGGTAAGGATGTGGTGTATTTCTATGTTAGCTAGTGCTTGAACTGAAAACATACTGCATTGGTTTAATCGACATACTCTCCAGGACCTTAAAGTGCTTTGCTCCTGATAAATGGAGTAATAAAT
The DNA here is from genome assembly GCF_023864345.2 of Schistocerca serialis cubense. Classification (NCBI taxonomy): domain Eukaryota; kingdom Metazoa; phylum Arthropoda; class Insecta; order Orthoptera; family Acrididae; genus Schistocerca; species Schistocerca serialis. The sequence goes on from NC_064638.1 coordinate 221,853,424, forward strand.
GAGTTTCTGGTGGTAACCTATATGTAAAAAAGCTGCAGCTACAGTAAATGTGAAATTTGAATTGCCATTATGTTTTCAAGTGAATACAACTATGGATTATTTGGTTGTACCAATTTAATCACATTTTTTCGAAAAAGAAAAAAAAAAGACAATAAAGGCACTGGAAACTAAATAATTATTGTAGTTATGTATAATACAAGATCCAGTCTCAATAATGTGACCATTGCCTATGATCGATGTCAACATGCAATAACCACTTACAGATGGTAGGTGGCAGCACTGACAGCGGATGGTATGTAAAGTGTGTCAGGGGGACATAGAAGAAAGTGGAGCCATTATAATAATGTGGAAACAGAGCAGTTTATCTTATGTCCAAATTGGCATAATCATTGGATTTTGGGCCAATGGTGGAACCATTTCTGAGACTACAAAGTTTGTAAACTGTTGGTGTGCCACCTTGGTTAAAGTAAACGGTGCATGGCAAAATGGTGCTATCCAAAGCTGGCCCCAAGACAACTGTTATGCACTACAAGGCCATAGATGACAGGGTGAATGAAGGTTGAGGAGATGTGTATGGATGAATAGAGATGCACTGTTGAGCAACTGATTGTCCATATGAAACAAAGGGCTACCAATAGTGTCTGCTCCTTGACCATTCAATGAATGTTGCGGCTTGTGAGTTCCTACAGCAGGTGTCTGGTTCTTGTAGCCATGCTGACTGCTGACTGCTGTTTATTGGCAGCAAAATAGGGAATTTGCTTACTAGTGCCACTACTGGACATACACTGAGTGGCGACAGGTGGCGTTTCCAGATGAATCTGTGGTATCACCTCGATGGAGCTGTTTGGGTCATGGGTCTTCAACTGGGAAACCTTGTGCAGACGGCTACGGCATGGGAAACAACAAGGTTCCACATCGCTGTCGGTACCTTCCAGAATCTCACAGACACTCTTCCCACACGTCTCGCAGCCGTCTGTACTGCAGAAGGTGGTTATTCAGGTTTTTAACAGGTGGTCACATTAATGTGATTTGACAGTGTATTTAAATCATTGTGTATCATATGGTGCTTCTTTATTGAAAACAAGTTCACACCTTATGCCACCCGATGAAACTTTTAATCTGTTTCTTCAAGTCAGTTCTTCTTCAAACTGTTTACTCCACATTTCCAACGTTGAAGCAGATACATGTAATGAAACAAACATATTTAAATACTAGTTACATCTACATCTACATGGTTACTCTGCAATTCACACTTAAGTGCGTAGCAGAGGGTTCATCGAACCATTTTCATACTACTTCTCTACCATTCCACTCTCGAATGGCGCATGGGAAAAAGGAATACCTAAATCTTTCCATTCGAGTCTGACTTCTCTTATTTTATTATGATGATAAGTCCTCCCTACGTAGGTGGGTGTCAACAAAATATTTTTGCATTCGGAAGAGAAAGTTGGTGATTGAAATTTCGTAAATAGACCTCGCCGCAAAGAAAACTGCCTTTGTTTCAGTGACTGCCACCCCAACTCGCATATATCAGTGACACTTTCATACATAATGTGTGATAACACAAAACGAGCTGCCCTTCTTTACACTTTTTCAATGTCCTCCATCAATCCTATCTGGTAAGGATCCCAAACTGTGCAGCAATATTCCAACAGAGGACGGGCTAGTGTAATGTAGGCTGCCTCTTTAGTGGGTTTGTCGCATCTTCTAAGTGTTCTGCCAACAAAGCACAATCTTTGTTGCGTCTTCCCCACAATATTATCGATGTGGTCTTTCCAATTTAAATTGCTCGTAATTGTAATTCCTAGGTATTTAGTCGAATTGACAGCCCTTAGATTGTGTGATTTATCGTACACCCAGAATTTATTGGATTTCTTTTAGTAGCCATGTGGGTGACCTCACACTTTTCTTTGTGTAGTGCCAATTGCCACTTTTCGCACCATACAGAAATTCTCTCTTGATCATTTTGTAATTGGAATTGATCGTCTGATGATTTTACTAGACGGTAAATTACAGTATCATCTGCAAACAATCTAAGGGGGCTGCTCAGATTATCACCCAGATCATTTATGTAAATCAGGGACAGCAGAGGGCCTATGACACTACCTTGCAGAGCGCCAGAGATCATTTCTGTTCTACTCGATGATTTACCGTCCACCGCCACGAACTGTGACCTCTCTGTGAGGAAATCACGAATCCAGTCACACAACTGGGACAATACTCCATATATACACAATTTGATTAATAGTCGTTTGTGAGGAATGGTACCAAAAGCTTTCTGGAAATCCAGGAATATGGAATCTATCTGATCCCTTGTCGACAGCACTCATTACTTCATGGGAATAAAAAGCTAGCTGTGTTGAACAAGAATGATAATTTCTGAATCTGTGTTGCTTATGTATCAATAAGTCATTTTCTTCAATGTGATTCATACTGTTAGAGTACAGTGTATGCTCCGAAATCCTACTGCAAATTGAGGTCAGTGATATGGGTCTGTAATTCAATGGGTTACTTCTATTTCCTTTCTTGAATATTGGTGTGACCTGTGCTACTTTCCAGTCTTTAGGAACAGACCTTTCGTCAAGTGAGCAGTTGTATATGGTTACTAAGAAAAGCGCTATTGTGACTGCATACTTTTAAAGTAACCTGATGGGTACACCATCTGGACTGGAAGACTTACCTTTCTTAAGTGATTTGAGTTGTTTCACAACACCTAAGATATCTACTTTTATGTCAGTCATCCTTACAGCTGTTCTGGTTTCGAATTCTGGAATATTTACTTTGTCTTCTTTTGTGAAGGCATTACAGAAAACTGTATCTAGTAACTCCGCTTTAGTGGCACCATCGTCGGTAACATTTCCATCACTATCACGCAGTGACGGTATTGAATGTTTTTGCCACTGGTGTACTTAACATACGACCAGAATCTCTTTGGGTTTTCTACCATAGTTTGAGACAACGTTTCATTGTGGAAACAATTAAAAGCATCTGTCATTGTCATCCGCACAAAATTTTGAGCTTCCATGAAACTTAGCCAGTCTTGGGGATTTTGCGTTCTTCTGAATTTGGCATGCTTTTTTCGTTGCTTCTGCAACAGTGTTCTGACATGTTTTATCTACTATGGTGGATCAGTCCTGTCTCTTATTAACTTATGCAGTATGAATCTATCTATTGCTGTTGATACTCTATCAGCTGTGTAGCTCAGAATAATAGATACAATCCCTCTCTCATAAATGCCTTAGTCATTTGCCAGTTTTCAGTTCCTTGGTGAAGTGTCCTACAAACTTGCAAATTTTTTCAGACCACATAATATAAAAATATCCTTCCATATAGACAGTATATTATAAAGTGAAATTTTTCACAATTGTAAATCCACTGGACAGTGGTATCTAAAATCTAATGTATAAATTCTTTTGCTGTTGTTCTTGATTCTGTGCAGGACAAACAGTGAGAAACTTTGAAATCTGCTACAAGGCACTTACAAATGCCTTCTGACTCAAAAACTTAAGTCGAGCTTTATGTCATTGTGAATACTCTGTTGGTAATATCAGTGGCAACTTTTCTATGTCATATATTGCTGACAAAGAATTACAGCTGGATCTCCTCAAACAATTTGAGATATACATTCACAATCTAAAATAACTTTAAAAAATCTCGTACGAATAAACTGAATACAGAACTCTTTTTCATCTAGACTTTCGAAGACATCTTGGCACCAAAACACCTTCATAAAAGGCAATAATAAGATACGTTCATCATTACGTGGAATGTTTCCCTCTATTATATTCAATTATTATTTTCTTATTCATGTAACTACTATGTTACACTGTTGCTCTTTATTATTTTACATTGCCATTGCCAAATGAATAACAGCTCTGTTGTACACACTTGCAGTTCATTCACTTTTGAATTATGTAGTGAATGTTTAATTCTATTTGATTGTCTTCTGTGTGATGTTTTGGTCCATATTACATATATTTTTTGATGTGTGAACATACCTGCAGCTTACAGTGTTCACTTGCATTCATTATCTATGCCTGTAAATCTTTGTTCTGTAATGTAATGAATCTCAGGTGAAAAGGATGTGATGCAGTGAAGTGCATTATCTTCCATATTTGTGTTCATTATACATTCAGTGTTATAGTGTGAAACAAAGTGCAGTTAAATACACACACACACGCACACACACACACACACACACACACACGCACACACACACACACACACACACACAGAGAGAGAGAGAGAGAGAGAGAGAGAGAGAGAGAGAGAGAGAGAGAGAGTGTTTGTAAGTAAAAGCTGCAAAATGTGCATTGTCAGAATGAATTTGTCATGTTCTACAATGCTTTGTAATGTAAGTAACTTAAATCGTAATGGGCTTTCCACTTCTTAAACATTTTATTAATTAATTTCTTTTGTTTCTGCCAGCAACCTGGCACCTGTGACACCTCTGCCTGATGATGAGGCTGCAGTGGCTTAAAAACTAGTAAATCATATCAAAATACAAATGAACAGCTGGTTACATGTGAAACCCACATAAATTACCGATATTAACCAAGTGTTTAGTAAGTGAACGCCTTTTGTGTTTGATCTTGATGCCAGCCAAAAGATGGCATCATGAACAAGAAAATGTGGCTCAAACAAAACTCTAATTATGTGAGTTTGTGTGATACGTTCTTCATTTCAGTTTGAAAAACGGTAGGCTGTACACAGAAAGACTTGATACAGAATTACTATGCAATAAGAAACAAAACTAAACCTGAAAACTGGACAGTAATTCAATAACACTAAATGAACTTAAGTAACTTTAAATGCGAACATTTTAGGTTAGGCTTTATCGTGACTGTTACTGACATCAAATGAAACAACAAGTTTACTGTTACCAGTCACAGTAACTAGTAACAATAAACTTGAACTTAAGTAAATTTAAATATCCCTGTGCAATCTGTTACCATTGTAATAAAATAACAAAGAATAGAAGAAGGTCATTTGGGTGTACATCCGGTATACAATGTGTTACTATTTGGCCAGTTTGTTTTGACTACATTTAAATTTCACCCTCTTCTTCCTTCCTGCTTGTCATTATCAACTTTTTGTATACCTCTGAACAAGAAGGCAGAATGGAAAGAGATGTTATTTTTAATTTATTTTTAAAATTATATTAATAATTTGTGTATTAGATATTTGACTGTGATACCTTTCTTTGTTTCGGGCATCTTCCAACCTTCTAGCTACATTAGTACATGTCGGTGCATTCCTGACCACTTGTGATCCCTCCCTACCACCTCCTCCTCCTCCTCCTCCTCCTCCTCTTCCTCCTCCTTCTCCTTCTTCTTTCTTCCTTCCTTTATATTTAACTGGCTGCTGCAAGTGCACAACACAAGCTGTTCCACCCAATTATAAGTTTTTGACAAGCATAAGTAATGATTTCAGTGCAAAAGTAATTATCTGTTTTGATCATTATTATATCTTACTTTTTAAAAAGTACACCTCAATGCTTTTTAGCCACAGCCATCATCAGAATCTGTCAGATTAACAGAAAAATGAAAATCAGTACCTATACAATAATTGTAGCAATGCATTTTATAGAAACAAAATGTAGGCATTCCACATTTAAAAACTTGAAACACTGTACTTCTTCAGTTTACACGTACAACTGTACTGTGACTAAGGCTCAAATAACTTACAGAAAAGTAGCTGGGTGACATTGTCAACAACCTCTGATATTTCAACAGGAGCAGGGTGTTCTCTTGTTGAAATACCGGTGGTTGTCGACAACGGCACCCGGCTGCTTTCCCATAAGTTATTTGAGTGTTGTATGTGCCAGGAGAAACTAAGGTCTCACGTGACTAAGGCTGTTCAGTGAGGCATCGTGCTTTAAATGATGCTCTGTGGCCATCAGGTGGCATTACAAGCAATAGGAACTGTCATTGTTACATTTTAATTAATCTTTACAAATGAAGCATACAGTCATTTCATGAGAGTAAAAGAACAACAAGTTTTAGCATACATTTTTTAAAAATACTGTAGGCTTAATTGGTAGATGCTAGTAATTTAACTCTGATAATTCCTATTCCTTTTCATGCACTCTAACAGCCACAGAGCATTATTTAAGTCAGACTGACTCACTGAACAGCACTAGTCTTGGTACAATTGTACATCTGAAGAGATACAGTGTGGAGAGCTTTTAAATGTGGTACATTTACATTTTGTTTCCATAAAATGTATTACTGTGTTTACTGTAGATATATTATTTCTCATTTGTTCTGTTTATCCGACAGATCGTGATGATAGCTGTGGCCGAAATGTGTAAAGGCATAATTTCATTTTATTTTATTTTATTTATTTTTTATTTTTTTAAATAAGGTTTTTATGTTTTATTTTACACATCCAGTTCCATAGGAGCAAATTATGGAACATGTCAGCACATGAAATTACAACAGAAAAGTAATAACAGATAAAATAAAATGTTCATGAAAGCAAAAACGCCATAAATTTCTGTGAACACAGTTACCAATATAGCACAAGAATGAGATTAATTTTTCAAGGAACTCCTTGACAGAATAGAAAGAGTCTGCCCTTGAGGCAACTCTTCACTTTAGATTTGAAAGCGTGTGGATTACTGATTAGATTTTTGAATTCTTGTGGTGGTTTACTGAAAACGGATCCAGCAGTGTGCTACACACTTCCCTGCACAAGAGTTGCATTTGGATTGCATTTCCTTATCTGCCTGGTATTAACTGAGTGAAGGCTGTCAATTCTTGGCAAAAAGCTAATATTGTTAACAAAAAAACCATGGTAAAGAATTTTGGTGTATATTTTAGGCCACTGTCAGAATACCCAGACTAATAAACAGGGGTTGGCAACAGGTTCGTGAACTTACACCATTTATTGTCCGTTTCTGAGACAAAAATACCTTTTGAGAATGGGAAGAATTACCCCAAAATATAATACCATATGTCATAAGCGAGTGAAAATAAGCAGAGTAGACTACTTTTCATGCCAAACTACCACTTAGTTCAGATACTGTTCTGAGAATAAAAATGGCAGCATTAAGTCTTTGAACAAGCTCCTGAACATGGGCTTTCCATGACAGTTTACTATCTGTCTGAACAAGTAGGGATTTGAACTGTTCAGTTTCACCAATCGTGTGCCCATTCTGTGAAATTAAAATGTCAGGTTTTGATGAATTCTGTGTTAGAAACTGTAAAAAGTGAGCCTTACTGTGATTTAGTGTTAGTTTATTTTCTGCAAGCTCTGAACTTCTGTCTTGAACTGTACTGTTTGAAACAGTCCCAACATTGCACACAACATCCTGCACCATCAAGCCAGTGTCAACATTGATCACAACATCCTTTAATACCATGCTAATGTCATGCATCATCAGCAAACAGAAATATTTTAGTCACCTGTAATATTAGAGGGCACATCATTTATGTAAATAAGGAACAGGAGTGGCCCCAGCACTGATTCTTGGGGCACCCCCCAGAGAACTGTGCCCTATTCGGACCCCAGTCTAGAGGAATTCTCAGTACTGTGGAGAATCACCTTTTGCTGTTTGTTATTAAAGTAAGAGGTGAATCAGTTGTGAGCTACTCCCCACATTGCATAATGGTCCAACTTCTGGAGCAATATTTTGCGATCAGCACACTCAAACACCTTATCTAAATCAAAAAAGATGCCTTGCTTCTGAAACCTTTTGCTCAATTCCTCAAAGAGAAAAGATAATATAGCATTTTCGGATGTTAAACCACTTCTAAATCCAAACAGTACATTTGATAGCAAATTATGTGAAATAAAATGATCAGTTATCCTTACATACCCAACCTTTTCAATACCCTTAGCAACACTAAGGCATAAAAATAAGTCTAAACTTGTCTACATTATCCCTTTCTTTCTTTTTATAAAGCGGCTTTACTACTGAGTATTTGAATCGTTCAGGAAATTGACCATTCCTAAAAGAAAAATTACAGATATGGCTAAGTACAAGGCTAAAATGTGCAGTACTTTACTATTCTATTAGATACTCCATCATATCCATCAGAGCCCTTAGTTTTCAGTTATTTAATTGCTGACTCAGTCTCCCCCCTTCTCAGTATCACAAAGGAGTAATTCAGATATCAGTCTTGGAAAAGTATTTTCCAAGAGGGTTGTATGATTCCCTTCAGAAACTAAGTTTTTATTTAATTCACCAGCAATGTTCAGAAAGTGATTGTTAAATACTGTACATATATCTGACTTATCAGTAGCAGAAATATTTTTACTACATACTGGCCTTATATCGTTGACCTTGTGCTGCTGACCAGGCACTTCCTTCACAACTGACCATATGGTTTTAATTTTATTCTGTTAATTAGCTATTCTGTTTGTGTACTGCAAACTCTTTGCCTTCCTATAACATTTTAAGCACTTTACAGTATTGTTTGTAATGGGCTACTGTAGCTCTATTGTGACTACATTTTGATATAATTCTCATTTTGTTCCACACGCTATCCTTATCCTGCTATTCAGCCACCCAAGCTGCCTTTTATTACTAGTACCCTGTTTACAACATTCGAATGAAAAGCAACTTTCAAAGAGCTCGAGAAATGTGTTAAGGAAAGCATTATATTTGTCATCTGTGTTGTCGGCCTGCCACTCTTGTTCCTTAACAAGGTTTAAAAAGTTCTCTATTGCCGTTGGATTACCTTTTCTGCGTATTTTGTTACTATATATAACATGTTTTTGAGTACAAAAACCTTTTCATGTTAAAATTTGTGTATCATGGTCTGAAAGGTCATTCACACTTCTACTAACAGAATGCCCAAGTAGTAACGAAGAATGAATAAAAGTGTTGTCAGTGTCTGTGCTCACTGTTCCACTGCACCCTGGTTGGATAAAATACAGTCTGCATCAGATCATATGAATTTAGATTTTCTGACATCCTTTTTCTTGCACAACCACACGCAAAATTGATATTGAAGTCACTACATACAACTAATTTTTGATATTTCCTATAAAGTGGTCGAGGATCCCTCTCTAGCTTGAGCAGAAATGCTCTGAAGTCAGAATTAGGGGACCTATAAATAACAACAATTGGAAGTTTAGTTTCACTAAATTGAACTGCTCCTTTCAAACATTCAAATACCTGTTTAGTGCAATGCTTTGGTAAGTCTACAGACTCCAATGGAATACTGTTTTTTATGTGCATGGCCACTCCCACACTCCGCAAAGAACTCCTTGAAAAACAGCCAGCTAATTTGTATCCTGGCAAAGGAAACCTCTGAATTGTCAGATTATTTAGATGGTGCTCCAACATACCAATAATGTCAGAGTTAACATCTATAAGCAATTCACTAACTTTATTTCTAATACCTCTTATAATTTGTTGAAATATGCTAATTCCTTCATTAGTTGGATATCTGACCTCTTTTGAAAGTGGTTCCTTTGTTAGGGAGACTTCCTTTAAGCAGAGATACCTATCAGCTGACTTCAGTCTAAAAAAGGTGCCGCTTTAACACCAACTACTTACGGAATTTTCCTATCAGTGTTCCCACCACCACCCACTGCACTGGCACCTATAAGTTTTGCCCACCTCCCTTTCCCATACCTATTGAGGCAAAGGCCATACCTAGTGAAACACGATCTATTGATGACTCCACTGGCACCACTGCAATGTGAGCCACGCCCTTTGCCACCAGTGCCTTCTCAAGCCTCATGTTAACACCTCTAACAGCAACATTGAGGTGAGGCCGATCAAGATGCTGAAACAGCCACACGAAGTGCGCATTTGTGCCACCAGTTTGAATAGCTATCTTACAGGTCACCACCTACATCATACTCCCTGTCCCTATCAAGACTGTTCCCAGTTCCACCCACAATTCCTACCTGATCCTCTTCCATAAAATTCCTACATGACTTCCCTGTGTTATGTCACCTGAGCCAGCCCTGCACTAGGCTTCTCAATGCTGGTGACCTGGTACTCACTCCCCAATGTTTGCTGCAACTGCTGAGTTACACCTCTGCCATGTGAACTACCTAGCGGCAGAACCTTATTCTTTCTATTAGAATTTGCAACTGATTTAGGCTCATTAACTGCCAAGGTCTGCTGCGTGTTTCCTATAGCTACACATACAGCTACAAGAGGCTCCACTCCACTAACCTCAGAGAGTAATAGCAATTAAGATGGACAATTACTTTGATGTGTGATAATGATCACGGTCTTTTATAATGATTTTATGTCATCTATAGACAATATTTATCAATTCCTCATGTGAGATAACATGAATTCACATTTTGTTTAATTAACATTAATACAGAGTATCATTTTAAAGTAAATAAATTATTATATATAAAAACAAAGATGAGGTGACTTACCGAACAAAAGCGCTGGCAGATCGATAGACCTGTTTGTGTGTCTATCGACCTGCCAGCGCTTTTGTTCGGTAAGTCACCTCATCTTTGTTTTTATATATAATTTTTCCCACGTGGAATGTTTCCTTCCATTATATAAATACATTATTATACACACAAAGCAGTCTTCACAAGCAAAAACTGATAAATATGCCATATTCAGGCAGAAGAGCGTTAATATTTTGTGCATACTTCCTTAAAAAGGTGACAAAAGATGATGAAAACCCTTAATTTCCATTAACTTTGTAAGTCTTGTATTGCTAGTTAACGAGTTTCCATCAAATGTATAAGTTTTAATTATCATTATACTTCTAATAAGTACAAGTTGTGAAGCTATATTTTTGAGGATAAGTTTACCTTACAGTATTTTTGGCTTTTCCATGCCTAATATGATTTAATGAATGTTCCCTTTCTGTTTCCAAGGGTGGTCTTGTGTTTGTCTGTGGTTCTCGAGATGGCTTGATGACAGTGACAGGAAGAAAACATAATGCTGATGATATTATTGCAACAGTGCTGGCTGTAGAACCAATGAAATTTATTTACCGTGGTCGTATCGCTGTCTTCAGTATCAGAGTGTTACGCGATGAACGAATATGTGTGATAGCAGAACAACGACCTGACTGCAGTGAAGAAGAGGTTAGTTTTGAAAAAAATAATTCTTTTGTAGTTAAATGGTTGTAGATATTAGTTACCCTACACACTCAACAGCAGAAATCTTGTTCAACAAATACGCCAAACATTTTTGTGCTATAATATTATTTATGATTAATATTTTCCATGATGATCCTGTTAATGGTGGTTGCCAGGTTTTACATTATTTGCGTTAAACCTTCCATGATGAAATCTCATTTATCAGGAGACAAACTGAATAATTCTTTTCCACTTACATTTTATTTTCCTCATGAACCTTAGAAAAAAAGGAAGCAGCAAAATAAAAGATCGGAACTGAAAGGTGATGTATTAAAATGTAGTCAGTAACTATAATTAATAAGAAGCACATGAGAGTTAGCATAGGATGTCATGGTTTTGAAAGTGTTTAGGCTGTAAAGAGAAGAAATGAACAGGTACACTATGGAACAGGTGATAATACAATTGATGAGGTAATTTTCAACATTGTTGTTTAAGTATAAATTTCAACAGACACTTTTTTTACCATCTCAGCAGTTCAGAGTCATTTCTGATAGCACATACGTTAAGGACAACATAGCACCCAGTCCCCGAGTGGAGAAAATCTCAGCCAGGTATCAAACGCAGGCCCCTTTGTGTAACAATCCACTGTGCTGACCGCACAGCTGCAGAGGTGGACAACAGAGAAGTTAATGAAAGACAATGTCTGTCCCTCAGTTCAGAAACATGAACTGTAGATTGACCAATTGAACAGGCTAACTGACCAATGTGGGAAGCTGTGAGTGGTTATTGAACTTGTTTCTATAAAAGAAAATTAATTACAGAAGTAAGGAAACAATCCACTAGTTCATGGGCTAAGTTGTTAGACATGGGTAGAAAAGAATAAGATTATTATCTTTCCTTGCTTACACCAAATGCACATGATATTAGACATTGATAAATGTTCTCCCTGCTTGACAGTAAGATGTCCTTACAATGCTGTGAATGGTTTATTAAGAGATGACATTACTGAAATCCAAAGCAATGTTTCCAAAGTACTCATTTGCCCATTAGGGACTGCACTGTGGGGATCACAACTGCTAAACCAAACCATAATCGAAATGTTTTCTGCAGGCATTCATTAACTCTTTCAAAAAGAATGAAATAGCCTGTTTCAGAATTTCTGTACACACCACTGACAGCATTTACAGTAATTCTGTTTGATATTGAGTAGTGGGATGATTTTCCATTGAAAAGGAGCCATCTGAACATTTTAAGCATAGTTGATTTGTCTGTCACCTTTTTCATTTGTGCTTGTTACAGTAATTGGTAATCAGTTTTGCCTCAACTCCAATAGTGTTTGTAATCAACATTAAGTTTCATGTTTAGAATGTTCCGTTTAATTTTGCTCCTAAAACACTAGTTCTTGATATAATTTTACACATGTATGAATAGTTTCACGTACCAAATTCTACAAAGTCTCTGCATTACTAGAGTGAAAAGCAGCTTCTACAGTCTGTGTATGGGAACAATTCCCTTAAATACACACATTTACCACCTTTAATAAATTTTCAGGTAAACTTTTATCATACTGCTCTCAAATATTAATTAATGTATTACTTTTTCCACTCATCCTCCAAGGATCTTACCACTCAGTACATAATTTGCCTTTGCTTTGGCTGTTGTTCCTGTGTAAAGATTGCTTGATAAGTTTGGCAAAACCATAGAGAATAACATGTGGTCAAGCAAGATACCAAACCTCAATTTCTTCAGTAATAAGACAGAAATAAACTCTCCCTCTCCCTCTCTCTCTCTCTCGATGAATGGAATTGTATGACGTGGGAACTACTTGCAGGGCCAGACTTGTCCACTTCTGCCATCATGGTGACAAGGACCTTGTTTTGGCACAAAAGTACTTTAATATATGCCAATCTTTCAATACCGTATGACGTTTTGGTGGATAGGTCCAACAGAACAGACACCATTGTTGATGCAGTAACCATGTATGTGTACATGATTTAAGAGAAATACAGATATCACTTGCAATTGGGTACAGAATTAAGTTCAATGACGACAAGGAAAAATGTGTGCTGGACCGAGACTTGAACTCGGATTTCTCTCTCTATTTGAGCAGTCACCATAACTGCTTGGGCTGTACAGGAAACCTTTGCTTTCTAATGTTACTCCAACTGCAGTTCAGGCTAAAATACTTCTCATTACGAGAATGAGTACGAGAGTGATGTAATTTTTGCAGTGGAATAGTTACCTTTGAATTGTCGAATCTCCTCCACCAATAAAGTCCATTAGAGGATATAATGTGCAGATTTGTCTGGAGTTCGAACATGATGAAAACTTGGGTGTTAAAATAATATTTTCCAACACACTGATGAATCCTTTTAACAGCAGATACATTTTCTACAAGCATATACGTACGAAGATGTTCGTATAGCAACTGTTACAGGCTTTGCAACATTACATTGGCGAAAATGCAACTGATAAGTTCTTTGCTCTGCTCAATATATACTCCATCTTAATTGTATATGTTGTTTGGCTTATTGTCAAAAACAGTTACATTTACTGATTTATAATGAAAAGCAAATGATTTACAACAAATTATTAGTCCAGTTTTAAAGACAATAAATGATGATTCATTCTGAATAAATATTCTAAATATTTTTCTTTTTGACCCTTGCGGGGAAATTTGCTTATGAAGTTACAATAACAATACCTATCATAAAATCATTAATTACATCTTGTTTTCACACTATATTTTATTCCTGACATTAACTGAGGTACAGTACAAAGTGCAAAAACAGAATTTCAGGTTAACGTTCTGTATGATAATTTCTTAGTCTCAAAATTACTGAAAATCAGTAGTGTTTACATCAGAATGTTCGAGAGTCTTTAATGAAAAAGTTAATTACAACTGATTTAATTGGTTTTTCATTATTGACATGATGACTAAAATGAACAAGTCACGTTAAATATATTAAATGACTGATAAATGTTCCAAAAGTCCATTTTTTTGGTGAGTAGAAATTTATGAATGTTGATAATTTATTATTGGTTCCACCCCCCCATGAACCATGTTTTTAGGCGAGTTGAAATTTATGAATTTTGATACTTTATTATTGGTTCCACCCCGATGAACCATGGACCATGCCGTCGGTGGGGAGGCTTGCGTGCCTCAGTGATGCGGATAGCTGTACAGTAGGTGCAACCACAATGGAGGGGTATATGTTGAGAGGCCAGATAAACATGTGGTTCTTAAAGAGGGGCAGCAGACTTTTCAGTAGTTGCAGGGGCAACAGTCTGGATGATTGACTGTTCTGGACTTGTAACATTAATGAAAACAGCCTTGCTGTGCTGGTACTGCGAATGGCTGAAAGCAAGGGGGAACTACAGCCATAATTTTTACCGAGGGCATGCAGCTTTACTGTGTGGTTAAATGATGATGGCGTCCTCTTGGGTAAAATATTCCAGTTCTCTGGGCGGGGACTATGCAGGAGGACATTATGAGGTGCATTCAAGTTCTAAGGCCTCCGATTTTTTTACTAACTAACTACTCACCCGAAATCGATGAAACTGGCGTTACTTCTCGACGTAATCGCCCTGCAGACGTACACATCTGTCACAACGCTGATGCCATGATTCCATGGTAGCGGCAAAGGCTTCTTTAGGAGTCTGTTTTGACCACTGTAAAATCGCTGAGGCAATAGCAGCACGGCTGGTGAATGTGCGGCCACGGCTCATTGTTGGAAAAAGTCAAAAGTCACTAGGAGCCAGGTCAGGTGAGTAGGGAGCATGAGGAATCACTTCAAAGTTGTTATCACGAAGAAACTGTTGCGTAACGTTAGCTCGATGTGCAGGTGCGTTGTCTTGGTGATACAGCACACGTGCAGCCCTTCCCGGACGTTTTTGTTGCAGTGCAGGAAGGAATTTGTTCTTCAAAACATTTTCGTAGGATGCACCTGTTACTGTAGTGCCCTTTGGAACGCAATGGGTAAGGATTACGCCCTCGCTGTCCCAGAACATGGACACCATCATTTTTTCAGCACTGGTGGTTACCCGAAATTTTTTTGGTGGCGGTGAATCTGTGTGCTTCCATTGAGCTGACTGGCACTTTGTTTCTGGATTGAAATATGGCATCCACGTCTCATCCATTGTCACAACCGACGAAAAGAAGGTCCCATTCATGCTGTTGTTGCGCATCAACATTGCTTGGCAACATGCCACACGGGCAGCCATGTGGTCGTCCGTCAGCATTCGTGGCACCCACCTGGATGACACTTTTCGCATTTTCAGGTCATCATGCAGGATTGTGTGCACAGAACCCACAGAAATGCTAACTCTGGAGGCAATCCCCCAAAACAATTCTCTCCACTTTCTCGATCATGTTGTCAGACCAGCTTGTGCGAGCCCAAGGTTGTTTCGGTTTGTTGTCACACGATGTTCTGCCTTCATTAAACTGTCGCACCCACGAATGCACTTTCGACACATCCATAACTCCATCACCACATGTCTCCTTCAACTGTCGATGAATTTCAATTGGCTTCACACCACGCAAATTCAGAAAATGAATGATTGCACACTGTTCAAGTAAGGAAAACGTCGCCATTTTAAGTATTTAAAACAGTTCTCATTCTTGCCGCTGGCGGTAAAATTCCATCTGCCGTACAGTGCTGCCATCTCTGGGACGTATTGACAATGAACGCAGCCTCATTTTAAAACAATGCGAATGTTTCTATCTCTTTCCAGTCCGGAGAAAAAAAATCAGAGGCCTTAGAACTTGAATGCACCTCGTATTATCAGGAGAAACAAATGTTCTACGGATCAGAGCATAGAATGTCAGATCCCTTAATAAATTTAAATTAAAAAGGGAAATGGGTAGGATAAAGTTTGATGTAGTGGGAGTTGGTGGAGTTTGGTGGCAGGAGGAATAGGACTTCTGCTCAGGTGAATATAGGGTTATCAACACAAAATTAAATAGCAGTAATGCTGGAGTAGGTTTAATAATGAATAAAGAAATGGGAGCGCGAGTAAGCTACTACAAGTAGCATAGTGAATGCATTATTGTAGCCAAGATAGACATGAAGCCCACGCCTACCACAGTAGTACAAGTTTATTAGCTCTGCAGATGATGAAGAGATTGAAGAAATCTATGGTGAGATAAAAGAAATTATTCAGATAGTGAAGGGAGATGAAAATTTAATTGTCATGGGGGGACTGGAATTTGATAGTAGAAAAAGGAAGAGAAGGAATAGTAGTAGGTGAATATGGAATGAGGGTAAGGAATGAAAGAGGAAGCCACCTGGTAGAATTTTGTACTGAGTATAACTTAATCATAGCTAACACTTTGTTTAAGAATCGTGAAACAGGGTTGTATACGTGGAAGAGGCTTGGAGACACTGGAAGGTTTCAGATAGGTTATATAATGGTAAGACAGAGATTTAGGAACCACATTTTAAACTGAGACATTTCTAGGGGCAGATGTAGAGTCTGGCCAGAATCTATTGATCATGGACTGTAGATTAACAAACAGGTGGGAATTTAAGGAGATCAGACCTGGATAAACTGAAAGAACCAAAGGTTGTGGGGAGTTTCAGAGAGGGCATTGGGGAACAATCAACAAAAATGGGGGAAACAAATACAATAGAAGAAGAATGGATAGTTTTGACTGATGAAGTAGTGAAGGCAGCAGAGGATCAAGTAGGTAAAAAGATGAAAGCTAGTAGAAATCCTTGGATAACAGAATAAATATTGAATTTAATTGATGAAAGGAGAAAATATAAAAATGCAGTAAATGGAGTAGGCAAACAGGACTACAAATGCTTAAAAAATGAGATCAACAGGAAGTGAAAAATGGCTAAGCAGGGATGGCTAGAGGACAAATATAAGGATGTAGAGGCATATATCACTAGGAGTAAGATAGAAACTGCCTACAGGAAAATTACAGAGATCCTTGGAGAAAAGAGTACCACCTGTACGAATATCAAGAGCTCAGATGGAAAACCTGTCTTGCGTAAAGAAGGGAAAGTAGAAAGATGGAAAGAGTATGTAGAGGGCCTATACAAGAGCAATGCACTCAAGGGCAGTGTTATGGAAATGGAAGAGGACGTAGGTGAAGATGAAATGGGAGGTATGATACTGCATGAAGGATTTGACAGAGCACTGAAAGACCTAAAGCTATTTACAGTTTGTACAGTAACCAGATGGTAGTTATGAGAGTCGATGGGCATGAAAGGGAAGCAGTGGTTGGGAAGGGAGTGAGACAGGGTTGTAGCCTATCCCCAATGTTATTTAATCTATATATTGAGCAAGCAGTAAAGGAAACAAAAGAAAAATTTGGAGTAGGAATTAAAATCCATGGAGAAGAAATAAAAACTTTGAGATTTGTCGATGACATTGTATTCTGTTAGAGACAGCAAAGAACCCGGAAGAGCAGTTGAACAGAATGGACAGAGTCTTCAAAGGAGGCTATAAGATGAACATCAACAAAAGAAAAATGAGAATAATGGAATGTAGTCAAATTAAATCAGGTGATGCTGAGGGAATCAGATTAGGAAATGAGACACTTAAAGTAGTAAAGGAATTTTTCTATTTAGGAGCAAAAAAACTGATTATGGTCAAAATAGAGAGGATATAAAATGTAGACTGGCAATGGCAAGGAAAGCGTTTCTGAAGAAGAGAAATTTGTTAACATCGAGTATAGATTTAAGTGTCAGGAAGTCGTGTCTGAAAGTATTTGTATGGCGTGTAGCCATGTATGGAAGTGAAACACGGACGATAAATAGTTTAGACAAGAAGAGAATAGAAGCTTTTGAAATGTGGTGCTACAGAAGAATGCTGAAGATTAGATGGGTGGATTACGTAAATAATGAGGAGGGACTGAATAAAATTGGGGAGAAGAGGAATTTGTGGCACAACTTAACTAGAAGAAGGGTTCAGTTGGTAGGACACATTCAGAGGCATCAAGGGATCACCAATTTAGTATTGGAGGGCAGTGTGGTGGGTAAAAATCATACAGGCAGACCAAGAGATGAATACACTAAACAGATTCAGAAGGATGTAGGGTGCAGTAGTTACTTAGAGATGAAGCAGCTTGCATAGGGTAGAATAGCATGGAGATCTGCATCAAACCAGTCCATGGACTGAAGACCACAACAACAACAACAACAACAAAAAGAACATTAGTTTAATTACAACGTAGATATTTCTCCTAACATTTCTATGAGAATTTAATAATGCAGTCACAAGAATGAAATTATAAATTTTCCTGAAACTTACGACTATGTTAATTCACATCATCAGGTTTTCTAACTAGTTATAATTTTCTGGTGATTACAGTTAAATGATGTACAGTAATGTTAAAGGTGTTGATTCAGTATATAAGTGAACCATATAGTTTAACTTACTGATAGAAATTAAGAAAAACACTTTATATCTCTTGTCCAATACATATTCTGGATCAGGTGGTATACAATCTGTTTAACTTTTAGTGGTATTTAACCATTCTGTAACTACCCTGTGACTAGTCGTATTACAGCTACCAACCCAAATTCTCAACTTTTTGCATGCTACATGCGTGGCATCCACTGTCCGTTATACTCGCTGCCTGCAGCTGTACCTGATTCACACAATGGTTCGAACATAGTGTGCATCTGTACTGAAGTTATCATTACCATCAAGGCACTACGTGTTCAGTGTGTGATAGGTTGAGGACCTGGGTTGGAAGGGATGCATGTCCATATAGCCAAAGTGGTTAAGGCGGCTGCTTGCATAAAGCAAGAGGTCAGAGTTCAAGTCCCAGTCAGGCAGAAATTTTCACTTGTAGTTTTTGAATTTAATTCAAAGCCCAGTGTGGCTGAGATCCATATTTCTCTTAAATCATGTTAATCTTTAACATTTCTTGTTTGAGTCACTATGTGTAAATCCCAATAATGTTTCCAAAGATGACAAAATAATCAGCCATGCTGATATCCTTCGATCCCCTGCAAAGAAAGAAAAATAAAATCCTGTCACTTTCCTCTTGGAATCAAGTAACATGGTGCAGTGACAAGATACTGGGTTCACATTTGGAAGGATGGTGATATCCCCTCTCAGCTTTATAGATGTAGGTTTTCCATGGTTTACCAGAATTGCTTGTAGTAAATGCCTGGGTGATTCTGTTGAAAAATGCATGGCCGATTTCCTTCCCTTTCTGTATCCACTTCAGACTTGTACCCCGTCTCTAATGGTACCTTGTCACCGACACGTTGTTTTGTCCCTCCCACTGTCAGAATGGTTTTTTGCTTTTAGGAGAGTACTTCCAGCTTCCTGCTTTGACTGATGTATGTACTTATTCATATGAAATGCTTGTCATCTCAGTAGTCACAAATCTTAATTCAGTAGTATTGTATCACAGTAAAGTAAATTTTACTGACAATTTCTTCAGTTGAAACATCATTCTGTTGTCTAGAACATGGCAAATCTGAACTGATCATAGAACATTTAATTGATTGATCCAGTGATAAATGGTAATGAGAGCTGATGCAGTGCTTCAGTGTGCTTCACTAAGCTTGGATTGCACATGGAGCTCAGTCCCCTTTCAGAAATTAAATTGTTTTAAACTGCGTTCTACTTATCTTCATCCATTTTCATGAGATGTGTAACACGATTAAGCCACAAGTATCCTTCCATCCTCAAGTATGTTGCCTTAAGTATTTTGTTATTTAATTATCAGTGTTGTCATGACAGCTGAAAATAAATTTATTTTTTGTGTTGACTTTGTTTTTTATGTTTCTTTTAATTGTATATTCTCTATTTACAGAGTTTCCAATGGATGTCACGGGTTCTCCAGGCAGTTGACTCAATTCATCAAGTTGGCATCTATTGTCTGGCTCTTGTGCCACCAAACTACTTACCTAAGACACCTCTTGGTGGAATTCATCTCTCAGAAACAAAGCGTCGGTTCTTAGAGGGAACTCTTCATCCAGCTAATGTGCTACTTTGCCCGCACACTTGTGTCACAAATCTGCCCAAACCTCGTGAGATACATTCAGGTATATTGCTTATTTACCACCCACGAAAGCAAAGAGAATATGTATGTTCTTGTACATGTTCCACTGTGTCAAAAATATCAGATGAAAATTTTGCATGTGAATGCATGTTTCTGGTTCATCAAAGAAGCATCAAAGCCACCGACAAGAAGTTAGGCAGCAAGAGAGAAAAGGGTTAACTGTGTATTTCTCATGGATGCTGATTTGTCTGATAATACATTTCTTGGCTTACTAGGACTTCAAGGCACTACTTTTTTGTCAGAAAAGGTGAACAGGTTTCGTTAGTAAATATCAACAAAATAGGCCAAGGGAATGTTTAGCAATGTATGTTATTTGGCCTTGAGAATCAGTTCAGTTCCTTCTTGATGTAGTATAGACGATGCCCATGTAAAAGTTACAGCTGTGCCATCCAGCAGCAGAATTGGACAAATATATGGAATGTTGACAAACTAAACTGAAGCTAGGTGCTCTGCTCAGTATTAAGAAGAGATTTTGTAGGACAGCAGTAAGGTTTGGTAACTTATGTGTTACTTTTGCTTTCTTAATATTTTCTTTGGTGGTTTGTATCTTCATATTAATGTTGCTTAATGAGAACAAAAATGTCCCAGTTGTGGTGTAAAGAGTCAAAAACCAACAAAATTGAGTTGTTTCTGAGTTATTGAAGTCCGTTGCTGCATCTGGCTGCTTGCCTGTAGATTCTCTCTGTCTTGATTCAAACTTTTGAGATCACTCTTTTTTTTCCCCTTTTCACTTTTACATCTTTATAAACTGTAACAGAATGTCAGTTGCCTGTCACTTGTGATGAATGAACATTATTTAACTAAACTGTGACCAATGTCAAACATTCTTTGCTCATTTTCGGATTCTTTCATTTACTACAGATGTTTCATGCAAAAGGTACACACTTTAGTTGAACTACATACTCAATTTAAAAAAATAAATAAAAAAATAAAAATAAAAAAAAAATTGAATTTGGCTTATAGACTGCAGCTACTCTTCTCCTCCCAGGACCTCTTCATTGTGTCACTTTTTTTTCCCTTTCCTCCTCAGAAATGATCCACTTGGGCCAACTGTTTGGTGGTTTCTCTTGAAATGATTTTATACTGTTAATTCTGCTACTGAACTCTCATCTTTTATGGACTATCCATGGTGTAATTCCAACTTCTGCAGCATCCCCTTTCATGTCGTTTACCCATTTAGATGTCGCCTTTCACTCCACGATGTAGTTGAAGCTCCTTTTGGTCAGTTTGCATTCATCCATCCACAGTAAGTATCTGTAGAAATTCAACCTCCACTTCCTCATTTCTCATTCCTCTTTTTGGTTTGCTTGGAGGGTGCTTTGTTTTTCGGCTTCTTTCAAGTCGCATCAGTATTCCTCATTGGTCTGAGAATTTTCCTCAGAATCTTCTTCCTTTTTGAATTCCTGAAGCTTCCCTTTTCTCTTTAAAATAAGACACTCTGAGGCATAAATTCTCCAGGTTGTACTGCCGAGTTATAGTGTCTGATTTTGGCCTTGTAGGATAACACCCATTTGTTGTACTTGTACTTGTTCTGTGTTCACTTGTAGGCCAGATATAGTTATCTGGCTCTTCCTGTGGTTGTCTCCTTATCCAATCCATTGGGTTGGATCCATACTCAGTTATTGTATTAATAGGAGAAGTTTTGAGTTAAGATTGAGATAACACAGGGATGGCCTTACTGTGAATATAAATTGGAAAAATGTTGCAAGCTTGCTTTGGTGACTGATCATTTCGAGCATTCTTCCATTGCTGTTGATAGTAAGGGCCATCCAGGATTTACCATGATCTTATCTCAGTCTTTCCATTTCAGTAGGTTAATTGAATATGTACTGAGTGTGCACTATCTACTTTGGAACAGATGTATTGAATATAAACAATGAATTCATGAGCAAGACACAATCAAAACATTCATGTTTTAATGAAATAAAGTCTCTTCAGAATGTGCAGATAGTTGCTATATTCCAATACAATTGTATTTCAGTACAGTTGTAGGGCTCCTTTAGTCACCAGAGACAAAATAATGCCTTTCCTTTTCATTCTGAAAAAAAAAAAAACATGGTTAAAGATGTGACAGCTCAGTTTTGTTTTGTGTGTCTCTTAGCTGTTCTTTGGCTTCTCCCGTTTCAGCAGCTGGTAAGTAGCCACTTACATGCTACCTAGTACAAATCTGCAATTTAGACTCTTGTATTTTGAATTTTAATGTATTTCTTAGTTGATGTTAAGGCAGAGAGAACAAGTATGCTTGTGGGAGGTGAGGAAAAAAAAGTGGTGAACACATCACAAAAGGCAAACAGATTACAAAGGGAACTGATGAAAGAGGTTACAGTAACAGAAAAAATTAGCTTTCTTGACTTTTTTCTGCTTAATGTTGACGAAGTAATTAACAGAATTTTGTGTGAGACAGTGAATATTAATTTTGTGTGAGACAGTGAATATTACTCTGAACATAAAGAGTGGAAAATTCTTCACTTATAATGTAGCTTGAGGTGAAGGTAGTATTTTCTGTTAATAACTGCATGAAAAAGCACTCATTTGTTGTATTTGAGGTTTTAATATATTTAAGGTTGTATATTTGGTATTTCTTTAATAGCTACTAACAGTTTTGTACAGACACGTAGATTAAGCATATATTTTGTGAGTTCATTCAGTAGTGTAGTGGTAGTGCAAAAGAAAATAATTTTTTTGCTGTTTTCTTTTGTGTTTTTAACTTTTTTTGAAGTAGTAACAATAATTTCTTTTTGTAATGTGGCTTCCTAGCTGCTGACTTTGTTACAGACGTTGGGCCTGCCTCTGTCATGGTAGGCAACATAGTGCAAGGCAATCGGCTTGCATCTGCCCAAGGAAGAGACATGGGAATTGTGGATGAGGAATCTGACTCAGCAAGGAAGGTGAGATTATTGTCTGAATTCACAGTGTACATTTTTGTTATGCAGCACATAAACCTAAAAATAAAAACCATGTGAATTAAAGATTGGCAAGATCACACAAAAATTTATTGATAAATTTGTAATTTTCATACAGCAGAGACCTTTAAGCTGTTATACTAAACATTAAGAAGTCTTTTGGTAGTATCACAACAGTTTTGTAGTAAAAAAACTGATGGGGGTGTATTTAAGCTAAAACTGGATACAGGGAATATTGATAATTTTTTTGCTAATAGTGCAACATCAACTTCATTCATGATGACATCTGACTGCAGAAATGTCTGTGGATTATTACTTACAAGACCTCTTAAAATGTAATTGATTTTTAAAAAATAGAATGTAACTGTAATCTACTTGCCAAGTGGCAGCAGGAGAACACACACATTTAAACTTGCAAGCTTTCAGAGGAAGTGGCTCCTTTTTCTGATAGAAGGATTGAAGAAAAGGATGAATCAGGAAATGGAGAGAGTTCAGAAAAGTCGCCCAGAACTCTGGTTCAGGGGAGGCTTACCAGGTGGGACAAGAAGGAAAGACACACTCGTCCTTTCCATTAAGTCTCTTTTAACCCAGGGCTCCGAGAAACTTTCCCAAACTCTCCCCAATTCCTAAACCACATCAGTTCTTTTACTTCACCTCTCTTCCTTCCGCTTCAACTGTACTGCCAGAAGAAGGAGCCACTGGCTCCAAAGCTTGCAAATTTAAGTACCTTTATATACGTATGTGTTCTCCTGCCGTCACTTGTTTAGTAGATTTTTTATCTATCCAATTACATTATATTCTCATAAAAATGATTATTTTCATTGATTTATAAGAGTTCTTGAATCACTAAACTTATATGTGGTTACATATTAACATTATTTTAATGAATGCAGTTTTTAAAGTTTTGACACATACTACAACTCTTATGAAATACTTTTGGTATGTGGTGTTATTTACGACCAAGGTAAAAGAAACTTCGGATTTTTAAAAATAGTAGTCACGTCATGTTAAGTGATACTTCAGGACCAGTTGTGCAAATTTAATGGTGCTTTTCGGGAAATATTCTTCAACTGCCTTAATAAGCAGCGGTAGAAATTTTACTTGTTAGATGCTGCACTTTTATTTAGCTGTTGATCAAAATAATTTCCATTTAAAAAATATATTTGCATTGCTGGTGTATGCTGTTTTCATCAGTATCTCTCTTTTCTCTTAAAACAGTACCAATTCATATCGGAAATTCTGAAGTGGAGGGCACAGAGCACAGCTGACCATGTTATATTTACATTGCTCAATAGTAAAGGAACCGTAGCAGTCACACTTTCCTGCTCACAACTACATAAGAAAGCTGAAAGGGTTGGCAACCTTTTACTCGAGAAAGGAAAGATCAATACAGGCGATCATGTGGCACTCATCTTCCCACCTGGAATTGATCTCATTTGTGCATTCTATGGTTGCCTTTATGTTGGTACGTATACCATTGGACTAGTGTAATTTATTGTTTTGATATTACTTAACTCATGCTCATATTTCATCTTCCCCCATGCCTACCTCGCCATCCCTCCTCCTCCTCCTCCTCCTCCTCCTCCTCACTCCTCACTCCAGCCTCCTCATTACCAGTACCACACACACAATATTGTTTGTCTGATGAGGTGCTATTGGAGTGCACAGTCTGGCCTCATCTACCAGAGACAGTGGCTTTTTGTGTGTGTGTGTGTGTGTGTGTGTGTGTGTGTGTGTGTGTGTGTGTGTGTGTGTGTGTGTGTGTGTTGTGTGTCTTCTAATTCAGAAGAAGACCTTCTGACCGAAAGCTTAAATGTGTGGCAGTCTTCTTGCCATGTGTATTTTTGATGCACTATCTCCTCTATAGGCTAAGTAGCAATCTGTCCTTTTCATATTCCATCCTGGACTTTCTATCATTTGATCTCACCCATATTTTGTATTTTAGTGTAAATCCCAACTGAAGTTAGAATTTATTTAGTTATAGAAAATAAAATTAAAGTGTTTCCTGTGACAGTTTATGTTTTATAATTGATTGGTTTTTCTAGTGTTTGTTAAGCATATTTGATCTGATTACAGGTGCTGTGCCAGTAACAATAAGACCACCACATCCTCAAAATTTGCAGACTACACTTCCTACTGTGAGAATGATTGTTGATGTCAGCAAATCTGTCCTTGTTTTATCCAATCAGAATGTAATAAAGCTTCTAAAATCCAAGGTCAGTATACAGAATGTTAACCTTAAATATAGCTTGCCATAAGTCACAAGCTGTTATTATTCAGGAAGAGTATGTTTATGCTGTAACAAAGTGACAAATCTTGACATCACTTAATAAAATTATGTTGTCAGTTTTTCCTACAATAATCTTTTTCAATGTACAGAAAGTCACAGTGTCTGTGTCATTGCTTCTGTATGTCTGACGATGTCTTCCTTAGAGTATATATTTTCCATTCCATTGAATAACTTGTGTGCACCAGCCAGATCCTTGGAACACTGATATCAAAAACACTGTTTAAATTGGAAGATGATATTATTTTTATCAGTTGTTTCCTGTTGTCTGGTTTTTTCATATGTGACTGGTTTGAAGCAGTCATTTGGAATTGCGCTTGTTGTGTTTGGGAGTATGTCCTGCCGTCAGGTGGTCAACTTTTTCTTGGCCACAGTTTGGTGGTGGCTATTCATTTGTGTGGAGACCTGGTCAGTGGTCATGTCCTCATAGAATGCTGTGCAGAAATTACAGCAGAGGTGTTATATGATTACTTTCAGCTTTTATAATAGGATATGCTGTGATGGGACTGGAGTAGGATGTGATTGGTTGGTTGTATTGGACTCGTCTTGCAAGTGTGTCTTCCCCAGGGGTATAACCTGTGTGACAAGAGTGTCATGCCCTCTTCTAGTTATGTGGAAAAGGGCTTCATCTCATCTCAATTATAGAAAGATTTTTGTGAGAAACTAAATGTTCAACTATTGCTGTTTTTATGAATAGCAGAATGACTTGATGTCACAGTCTTAAAGTAAGTGTTATGTGGATTTACGTAACTTTTTTTTCTTCAAAATTTTGAATTATACACACTTGGTATGTAGTGAGAGCAAGAGACTCAATATTCACTTGAGTGGAAAAGCTGATTGTTTATCACACCATGGAATAAACAGTTACTCCACAGAATGGAGAATGTTTTACTACATAAAGGAAGACATGATCAGTTATACAGAAGCAATGACTGAGAAACTGAGATACAAAAAAATTGAGAAAAGTTAGTTGTAAGAAAAAAGGAAAGTGAATAGCAACAAGGAAACACCAAAAGTTCAGGATGTGAGGAGAGACTGTCATATTTCAAATGTTTCTCTGTGTTGGAAGCTTCTATTTCAGAGTACTTACTGTACTTTGAACACCAATATAATAGTATTATGGCAGAACTAGTAATAAATTTTGGAATAGTAGTACCCTTTTTGTATGTGTAATTCTCTAGTGTTTAATGATGTCCATTTTATGTACATGTAATTATTTCCATTTATTTTAAATTGCAACAATGTTCATTGTTTCGAGTAAGATGTCTTTTGTTCTAGGAAGCAAGTAATGTGGTGGATATAAAGTCTTGGCCTATCACACTTGACACGGATGACATGCCAAAGAAGAAGCTGCCTACAATGTATCGGGCACCAACTGCAGAAATGCTGGCTTACCTAGATTTCAGGTAGAAAAAAATTTTGATTGACCGGTAATACAGAGCAAGATGTAACAAAACTAAAAGCTTAAACAATGGAAACTCCAGGTTGGAATAACAACAGTATTAGGAAAAGGACAGATTGCTACTCAACTTTGCAGCCAGTTGTCTGCATCTCAGTAGATCATATTTACAATGAGTAGCAATCTATCCTTTCCTTAATATTGTTAAAATTAAAAGTTTTACTAGTGAAGTGAAGCTTCATAATATTATCATGCGTCACATGAAAAGTATAGATAATGCCAAGAGATTTTCAGTACTTACAAATAAGTTTCTTCTTCTTGACAGTTACAGAAATTTTAGCATCAGTAAGCAAGATATATCTTTATGCAGTGCTGAGTAGTATATTAACAAGAGGGTTTTTGAAAAGATTATCACAGCAGTGAATTAGAATTTACCCGAGCATACTTAGATCCATGCTGTGTAGAATGAGGTGAATGAATCACAGTACATGTCACTTACATTTATGCTGTAGAAGTTTTTGTGGCCTAGCAATGTATTTTAAATAAAAGGGAAGAGAGCAGCCCATATTGACAGAAATGTAGATTAAAACAAACAAATTTTATCTTTTGGTGGTAATTGCGTTCATTTTGCATCCAACAAAGCTGAATGTTGATATTTTACATTGATTAATGGAAAAACTCATATGAGATGTGAAACAAACACTAACAAAGAGATAGAGGGGCTGGCCAGTACTTACCTCAACTCAGTACAGCCGATAGATACACATAAAACACATAAAACAGAACCGAAAATTTACGTTCCTAGCTTTCGGAACAAATGTTCCTTCATCGGGGAGGAGAGAGGGGAAAGAAAGGGAAGAAGGGAAAGGAGATTCAGTTACTCACAATCCAGGTTATGAAGCAACCTGGGTTGTGAGTAACTGAATCTCCTTTCCCTTCTTCCCTTTCTTTCCCCTCTCTCCTCCCCGATGAAGGAACATTTGTTCCGAAAGCTAGGAACGTAAATTTTCGGTTCTGTTTTATGTGTATCTATCGGCTGTACTGAGCTGAGGTAAGCACTGGCCAGCCCCTCTATCTCTTTGATATTTTACATTGGTGTATTAGCCAGCTGAGAATTTACAGACAGCAGGTTGTTATAGGGAACAACCATGAGAGAGAGAGAGAGAGAGAGAGAGAGAGAGAGAGAGAGAGAGAGAGAGAATAAATAAATGTATACTATTTTCATTCTTTCTGTGTACTGAGGCAATCAAAGATTTCTAGTAGAACTACTCATTTGATGTTAGATAGATAGTCATCATTGACAATTTACTGTTGCAGAAAAGTGAAGGGAAATAAATTTCATTGATGGTAACTAATCTTCCATCCCGCTGCTGTAGATCAATAGCAGTATGCTAAATGTTATTATGTGGTTTGATGTCATTCCTTTTGGCAGTACATTCCCTATTTTTTGAGTATTTAAATTAATGTGATAATGCTCTTACATTTAGATTCATTTTTATCTACTCTTTGTTAAGCCATCCTCAAACGGGATGTGTTTGTTGTCACAAAACGCACCAGACATTGTGTCCATCGTGATAGCTGCATGCTCTGAAATGACATGCTACATCTCGCGGAGTGTGCTCCCCAACATGATTTGCGGCTGCAGCACTCCCAGCAGCAGTTGTCAACTGCATCTGGGTACAAATAACACAGTTTGTCTACAAGAATGTAAACATGTAAAATAGATGCATTAACTCTGTTAGCAGTCATTTAAGAAAAACAGAGAAAATTGTGAAAACAATTCTGGGCTCATTGGTGGCTTGAACAGTGAACTGCTGGTAGTGGAATACTAAGTATGCTGCCACTGACAATGAGAAACAAAATGTACTACAAATTGCATTTGGAAAAAAGTTATATTATGAAATACATTATTAACAGAAAAATACTTAAATCATCTGCCCAAGACCAACTTCAGCTCACTCTTATTTGCCTAATTTCCACATTGTGAAAGTTCTGCTTATTTAAAAATTTTGTTTGGCATTCCTTTGCTGTCAGTAGCTTTGGCCTGATGCATTTCACTTCATCAAAAATGGAGGGTAGCTTTGGCTTAACAGTGCTTGTTGTGGTAATTCGTACTTCTAACATTGTACAAGCTCTCCTCCTCCTCCCCGAATAAGTCTAATAAGACACACTTTTATTCCTGTGACCACATACTATCAATGTTTTTCTCTCTGTAGTATAAACTGCACTGAACAGCAAGGGAATCAACCAGTGATGTAGTTCATAAATTAGCTGTTCATTGGTTCATGTACCCTGGCACATTTGGAAAATCAAAACAAACTCTGTCTCAAACAGTGAGTGCTCTTAATTATAATAAACTAGCAAACCTGGCAATGCTTTGCTATTGCCAAATATGTATGGGAAGTGGTATACCGTATTTACTCGAATCTAAGCCGCACGTTTCTTCCAGTTTTTGTAATCCAAAAAACCGCCTGTGGCTTAGAATAGAGTGCAAAGTAAGCGGAAGTTCTGAAAAATGTTGGTAGGTGCCGCCATAACTATTTTCTGCCGTCGAATATATGCAGCACTACACAGGCATGCTTTGCTGTCACAAAGATAAATACTGGTGCCAAAACCTCTGCTTCAGTAAATAAATTTAAAAAAAAGGTGGTAGACGAGCTTTTTTCTCCACCCTGAGTTTCGACCACTGCATTTTCATACTTTATCCAACAAAGTAAATACAAATTCCGTATTGTTCATCTTCGAATGTAGCAGCATTTCAATGTACTACAAAAACCCAACTGGCAAGACTGTTTGGGATGTTTGTCAATACGGCCAACTCTTTGTTCTGAATTTTTTCCTACCTGTGAGAAGAGATAGTTGCTAATAGGAACTTTTATGAATTGTGAATCACATGCAGTATTCTCTTCACCATAAGAATAATGTGAGTATAAACATTTTGCCATGAATTGTTTCGTGTTTGCTGCTATCTCATTTAAATCCTGTCTGCCTAATAAACTATGAAACTAGAGTAAGACAACAGCAAACGCGGAAGAATATACATATCATGTCGTGTTTATATTCGTATTACTCTTATGCCTAATAGTGATACAGTCAGAAATGAAGCACGGCAATTGACTAGATTTTTAAATTTAAGATGACTCTAATTTCTGTGCAGAATGTAATGTACTAAAGAGGCATCTGCAAAGATTTTCAAACGAAGAAAAATTTTTACTAAACTCTCGTTCAAAACATCTTCTATCATACGCAGCCTATTATTTGGTTCTTGTTGATCATTATCAAAGAAAGCAGCTGTGAAAGTAACAACAAATAGCAGTCTCTTGTCATTGTTTCACTAATGAGACGATTCCTCTTTTTTTTTAAAATTGTAAGTGGTGGTAGCGCGCACAAAAGCAAGTCATGCTGTGAGCAGCGACAGGCAGTAAACACTCATCAGAATGCGACAAACCATGCATGACGCAGTACAATAATGCATTTTCAGCTTAGAGTGACGTAAACACCTATAACAAAGAGAACGGCAGTTATCAGATCAAAGAAAAATAAGCAATCAATTTAAACCAGATAAAGCACGTGAAAAAGGAAGGGTACCCATATAAACACAGTTGGAGCACCTGACGCATAGCAATGGCTACCTGGTAAAGCTTAACTGCAAAGATTACGACTCGAACCAAACTACTGTAGCTGTATCATCATTCATTTGACCTAAATTGTCTCTCATATTACAATGGCCCAACTTTGTTTCGATTTGGAGGTGCGGCCTAAAACTTTTCTCTCCCCTTGAATTTCGAGTCTCAAAATTTAGGTGCGGATTAGATTCGGGAAAATTTTTTTCCTTGATTTCGAGTCTCATTTTTCAGGTGCGGCTTAGATTCGAGTAAATACAGTACGTTCTGATCTCCTCCTGCCCCCCCCCCCTCCCCCAACCCTCCTTCATTCATTTCCTTCCCACCCCTCTGTCCATCTCCTCTTCCACCCTCCCTCTGACCTTGAGCCTTGTTTATTGTTATTGCAAATGAAACATTGAGTTGAAGTCACTTGAAATGAATGCATATAATAGTTGGTATCATTTATTTGATAGAGAGGGGTCTCTCCAGTTCCTGGATCTGTGAAGATCATAGCTTCAATGTCAGTATTTCACATAATTTTAATCTGCCGACAGGTAGGATTACAGCATTTTTGACATTTCAGATTTTGTAGTAGTTTTCTAAACATACACAAAAGAGTCATAAATACAGCTTTCCTATTTTCTGTTAAAACTGGCTGTGAGGAAGAAAACAAAATAGAAGATTGTTGTGTATACAATTTTGGTTAAAATTATATGTAAAGGGGGAGAATATATTTGAGAGAAACCATTTGTCTAATGTTTTATATGCTCCGCTATAGCAGTTAAAACTGACTGTGAGAAAGTTAATGAAATCACACATTTTCACAGTATAGTACAATGGAGCACAGCATTTTATTTCTTGCAATCGAATAAGTAGAAAACCTGCAAATTGTTGTTTAAAAAACATGTATAGCCCATGTCCATCTGAATTTTTATTAGAGTATCATAAAAAATTTGAAATAAATCATTCAAGAACGTTTTGAAATTTTTGGGAACAACATTGACAACTTATCTTTGTATAGTAATATAAATAACACCAAGTATTTCAGTTCATATTTGTATAAATTAATAATAAACTCCCAGAATCTCTTAGAAAACATAAAAAAAAGAGTGCACAGGTAGCCAGACCCGTAATTTACCTTTGTGGTTCATGACTATCAATTATGCTACAATTCCAGCATGTCAGCAGTGTCTAACTTAAAGTGTACGTACAATGTACACAGATTGCTAAAGGCTATAACCATGGTTGTAATTATTTGATATTTAACTATAGCAATATTACGAAAAAGTTCCACTCATGTTAAATCATCAGTGCACCACTATCATTCACAGCACACAAGTTATAATACGGAAAGCATCAGATATGAGTAGCCTTTAACTACTGTTATTATACTATAATATAAAAAACCAGACAAGTGTGAGTAGGGCTCGTTCTCGAAGGATTCTGTACAAACTTAATTACAGATAGATAGTTTATCTATAGTTTTAGTGAGTGAGTTTTCAAGTATCAAAATATGTGCCATGAATGGCTGTACCTTGCATTGACTTAGAAGCTTAAATTTTTTTACACCACCGAGTGACAGTAGACTTCAGTATTTGACATAAATTTCAACTTCATATCTCCATCCATTCCTGAGAAAAAGGGTTCTTATCAGTCGTACAGACGGATGGACAATCAAGTGATCCTATAAGGGTCCTTTGTTACCAACTGAGCTACGGAGTCCTAAAAACTACCAGGTATGGGGTTCAATTCCATATAACTTAATCCAATATGGTATCTTCAAAGATCTGTTCATGTCATGAAACCAATGTTGCATCTCATTAGCCGCGTTCCTCTCCACAAAGCAAAAGTACAACTTGGCAGATTCCTCCAGTCAGGCTGTGCATTTTAGTGGGATGTGAAATTCCACACTGTGATGTGAAACTCCAGCAGTTACTCACCTGTGAATGCTTTCTTGTACAGTGACAGGATACCTTTAGGTGCAACGCATGTTAAAATTTGAAGAAAATTGTTTCTTCACCTTAACAATAGGTGGCACTGTTTTTGAATCTCTCTTGGTTGTTCATTGTTTTCATTTCTGCATTCTTCATTGTTTATTATTGATGGCTGGCTGTGTGCTCATTTAACAGAGAAGTTCTTGCTTTCTTTACTTTTGGATATAGATTTTTCTTAACAAATTCTGTATGAACAACATGCGCTAAATATTTCATAATGAATTCAGTTAAAATTTTATATTACAATAATTTTAGTAGCCATAAATGGGTGTACTGTTGTTGGTTAGGTTAGGTTAGTGTTGTTTAACGTCCCGTCGACAACGAGGTCATTAGAGACGGAGCGCAAGCTCGGGTTAGGGAAGGATTGGGAAGGAAATCGGCCGTGCCCTTTGAAAGGAACCATCCCGGCATTTGCCTGAAACGATTTAGGGAAATCACGGAAAACCTAAATCAGGATGGCTGGAGACGGGATTGAACCGTCGTCCTCCCGAATGCGAGTCCAGTGTGCTAACCACTGCGCCGCCTCGCTCGGTACTGTTGTTGGTGATCGTGGTGGTGGTGGTGATGACAATATGTTAAACCATATCTTTGTTGCACTTTATCTTGTTGAACAATGTTCAAAATTTTTCATGTGTCTTGTTGCAAACTCATTTAAGTAAATACTTCCTCAACATCAGCTATAGAAATTTTTATTAATTTGTGTTTTAAAAACCAAGTATTAAATCATGAGGAACTATCAAAAGAATGTTATTAAATTCAGAACATCCTACTTTAACATATCTTAGTTAATAAAGTATGAATTGTTGTTATTAAGAAGTTAGAAAGCACATGAACAAGTAAATAAGCTTAAGTAAAAGAGAATGAGTACTGTGTAGGGAAAGTAAAAGCCTAAGATAGGGTTGTTCAGAGAAACTGAGTATTTCATGTTAGTGAAGAGTGTGTCTTGTTTGAGAGCATTTATTGTGAGTGGATATTGGTGCTTGTAGGTAGAATTCACACAGCTACAAATATGTATTGTGTAAAGTTTTCCTGACAGATTATGACTATGTGATCGACTGAGACCAGAACACACATCATTTGCCTTTTTTTTTGGGAAAGGTCTGTGTTGGAGTCTATGTAACACAGTTTTATGAAAAGTAGTTTTATTAAAGCACACATTCTGTACATTTTATTCTAGAGCATTGTTTCTGGGCTTTCAGCTCCCTAATCATTGATACATAATGATTATGCTAGTTGGTCTCCGTTGTTTTGATTTTTTGTTACAGGCATACACTCATACATTGATGCTTTCTGTCTACTGGGGACTATCATATTGAAACTAGTCTTTCAAAAATTGCTGTTATAAACCTACTTTCATCTGAGTCCATAGTTTCTATCTGAATTTATTTTCTGTTTCTTTTTTCTTATTTTTGTTTAATGTTTGTGAATGAACTACTGCCCATTTCACCGCCTCTTATGTTTACTATTTAACTTCCTAGTTTAGATTGTATTGTAGATATATTTGCAGAGTTTAATTTGTCTTTCCCTGCAAAGCATTACTGTATTACTGTGTTTGAAAACCATGAATTGGCCCTCCTTGTATATTGATAACTCACATTTTTTGACTGGTCATTCCACCTTGAATGTGCTTTGTGTTCTTAATTCTTTATTAAATTTGTATTTAGAATTATAAATACAAGGTTTTATTTGTAACTAAAATAGGACCTATTCCACATTTCTGTATTTAGTGTTTCAACAACGGGCATGCTAGCTGGCATTAAGATGTCTCATGCTGCAGTGACATCACTTTGTAGATCA
Source organism: Schistocerca serialis cubense (assembly GCF_023864345.2). Classification (NCBI taxonomy): domain Eukaryota; kingdom Metazoa; phylum Arthropoda; class Insecta; order Orthoptera; family Acrididae; genus Schistocerca; species Schistocerca serialis. The sequence goes on from NC_064638.1 coordinate 221,887,465, forward strand.
ATGAAGCTAGCCTGTGAACTCTATCCTTCTCGTCATATTGCGTTGTGCCTTGATCCTTACTGTGGTCTTGGATTTGCTCTGTGGTGCCTAAGCAGGTAAGTTGATCAGACACTCAGTTTTGAACTGTTTGATTTGTACATATACCTTTTAGATTATAAATTTCCTATAGCTATTTCAGAACAATTGTACTTAGAAGTAGTAGTAGTAGTAGTAGTAGTAGTAGTAATAGTTATAGTAGTAATAGTTATTTACTTCAAAACATTAACGACAACAGTAGCTGAATGTTTGTTGCTATGATTGGTAATAACTCGCTTGAATTCAGAGAAAGTGAACTTTTAAACCCCTGCCACCTATCCCCATCCACATACACACGACACACAGCCATATTTAATCATTTAATCAAGCCATTGTGTAACAAGTTTTTAACATTATGGCCAAAATGAAAATCCACTTATTAACTTGTTTATTTGCACCACAATGATAAAGTAACATTGACCCTACAAAATCTGAGGCAGTACTAACCGTTCCAGGGCCGCTGCCTCTGGCCCTTATAAATTGAAATATAAATATGTTCAGTGTTTAAAATAGTGATTTTGAAGTTTACAATTGAAAGTTAATTGGTTGTACAAAACAAGTTACAAAATTTGGATTTACAATTTGTTAGTCTTACCAGAATAATAAACATGCTGAAACAGTATAGTTAACATTGCGGTAATATATAAAATACTTCTCCACAATCATGTTTGATTTAGAAAAATGTTCATAACTTTTTAAATACAGGGTTCAGTTTTTGATACTAACATAAATCCTAGATCTTTACGCGTAGCTGAATAACAATTTCAATTGGGTTACTCTGTATGAATTTTGTAAATAGATGTGTTGCGTATATTTTCAGATAGAAACTATATTTCATAATAATTTTACCATGATTCATCGGTACTATGTTCCAGGTGCATCAACTTCATTAAGTCAGTTAGTTCATATTGTTACAATGTTTGCCTATTTAATTACACAGCTTCGAGTATATGTTGCTGTCTGTTTCATTCTCTTCGTTATGTGCCATTTCATCTCTTACTTTACTGCCTGACCTACTTGGTTACACAACATTACCTATGTATCTGGCTTATTTTACAATTATTGACAATATAATGTAAATGGATAGATAGGAAACATACTCATGAAGCAGTGCCAGAGAAGTGCGCGCGCGCACGCCCCCCCCCCCCCCCCCACACACACACATCCTATTTTGTTGTGTGAGTGTGTGTGTGTGTGTGTGTGTGTGTGTGTGTGTGTGTGTGTGTGAGTGTGTGTGTGTGTCATTGACAAAGGTGTTAATGGCCGAAAGCTGTAATGGTGAGAATCTTTTGCTTGTGCCTATCTGCGCTCAGCGTCTCTGCTATATGGTGAGTAGCAACTTTCCTTCTTTAATAATTGTTACTTTCCTTTCAGGGTTTTCCACTGTTTGATTTTTGCGTTACCTCGATCCTAACCCAGTGCTGTTTTCCTATGTTGCTATTTTCTTTTGCATCACTATATTCAATGTCCTTCCTTCTTTCTCATACTTCCTGTGTTTCTCTTGTTGCCTTACAACCAGACTGCATGCTCTACTTATGAGCCACACTGTATCAACTGTCTCGGCTGTGCACAACAGATGGCTACAAGACTGATTGTTGGTGCAGCAACTTATGCTCCACATTACTCCTGCCGATATAATTAATCCTACACTTTCAAACTGGTCGCTCTCCCTGTGTCATTTCTTGTATTTTTGTGTGTTAACTCCCGCATCTTTCCGGTACCACACGTTCTTGAAACTCAACCTATGAACTCATCCCCACCCCCCACACTTCCTTTGTTCTATCCCAGTTTGCATTCACACTAATACTAGGGCATACACATATCAGACAAGTAGAAAGAGTAGAACAGATAATACTTTGGAAAATATTTGGCGCAACTAACAACATGGAATATGGATCAAGAAACCTACAGAGGAACTATACAAACACACGGAGAGAATCGCAGAAAAGATTAGAAAACACATACTACAATTCTATGGACACCTGTACAGAATGCCATCACACAGACTGACCAAACAGATCTTTGACTGGGTAACCACTAGAAACAACAAATTGGTGGCAGAGATAAAAAAGGACCTGAACCAACTCAACATAACAGCAGACACAATAAACGACAGAATAAAATTCAGAAACATCATTAAGAAAAGTAAAATACATTAGATTCACTGTGACAAACGAACAGGTGTAAAATATATATATATTTTTTTATTCTCTACTTTTATTCTTGTGACTTCTCACCACTTTCAGTGAGTTTTTTGCCGTTTGCTATCGTCGTCTCCCTCTTATATCACCCTGTTTTTCCCTCTTTTGCATACATCTCATCCTTTTCATGATTTTTCACAGGTATTTGATTGTATTTTTGCGTAATTTTTTGGATGTAATTCTACATTACTTACTTAATTTTTTGCATTTTTTCCACCATCATGGATCCTTGGTCCTACGATCTGTGCCAATACAGAAAAGTTTCCTTATCCTTAGCCAGATCCCTGTCCCTCATACTGTTCATTCATTGTTGCTTAGCTAATGGAATCCCCTCTAATGGCCTCACCATCAAATTACTCATCTCTGGCTGCCACCCCTCCTTCCACAATGTCCTCCACCTGTCAGATTCTGTCAGTCTTTAGACCTCACTGACATAGTCCTGCAAAACCATATAAACCAAGCCCAAAACTCCTTGCAGTACCTTCTCTCCATCTGCAGAATTCTCCTGCTATGCAATCACAAATTCCTGGAACCCGTAAAACACATTGAAACTCGTGCCCTGCAGAACTTGAGCAATGTGCACAACACCACTTCAAAAAGCTCTCCATCCTGCTCACTTCCCACTCGTGCCTTGGAGTATCCCACTGTCCACCACCTCTACAACAACATCCAAACCTCCCCCACGTCCCCTCACAGCTGACAAACCCTGTCTCACAGACCTACTATACCTACCTCACCTACAAAAACTCCCTCCCACCACCACCACCACCACCACCACACAGAATCCAGAACCGAAACACAGTCATGAGTCTTTCTCCAGAAGCCTTAGCCCCACAGAAATATCAGTCCTTTCCAAAGGCCTCACCTTTTGCCCCACTCTCAAATTCAATCATGCAGGATTTGATAAAGACCTTCTCTCCTTCTCCTAGTCCCTACAGTGGAGACTCTTTTTCACCACCAACCCCACCAATCAGACTCAACCAAAGACCAGATTGAACCTTGCCTAACTCAGTTCACTCCTTCATCCAACCGTGACTCCGCAAATGCCCCCGAACCACCCCCTGTTACCTTTCCAGGATTTCTTAACCTTGAATCTCGCATCACCATCATTCCCCAAATCCCTCAACATGCAAACTAAACTTACATCCACAGAAAGAACCACAGTCCACCATCTAAAAACTGATCCTGACCTTGTGATCCTACCTGTGGAAAAAAGACTTCTCCACTGTTGTTTTGAACCGCAAGGATTACCTGGCAGAAGGACTCCACCAGCTGTCACGTACTTCCACCTACAAACCTTGCCACAGTGACCCCATTCCAATAATCCAGCAGGCTCTCCAGTCACCATCTAGATGCTTAATAAAGTCTATAAAACTAACCACCAGGATGCCCCATTGTGGTTGGTTACTGTGTCCCCACTGAGAGAATCTCTGCTCTCATAGACCAACACCTTCAACCTGTTACCCAGAACCTACCCTCATGTATAAAAGATACCAACTATTTCCTCCACCAGCTGTCCACAATTTCTGTCCCTTTACCACACGGTGTCCTGCTCGTCACTATTGATGCCACCTCCCTGTACAATAACATTCCTAATGCCCATGGCCTTACTTCTATTGAACATTACCTTTCCCAATGCCCTATGGGTTCCAGACCAACAAACACCTTCCTAGTTGCCGTGATCAACTATATCCTCACCCACAATTACTTCTCCTTTGAAGGCATTACCTACAAACAAATCCAGGTTATAGCTATGGGCACCCACATGGCACCATCCTATGCCAACATATTCATGGGCCATCTAGAGGAATCCACCTAAAAACCCAGAATCCTAAACCGCTCAGCTGGTTCAGATTCATTGATGACATCTTTGCTGTCTGGATCAAATGTGAGAACACCGTATCCACATTCCTCCAGAACCTCAACAACTTCTCCCCCATTTGCTTCACATGGTCCTACTCAACCCAACAAGCCACCTTTCTAGATGTTGACCTCCACCTCAAAGATTGAAACATCAGTACCTCCATCCATATCAAACCAACTAACCACCAGCAATACCTCCACTTCGACATCTGCCACCCATTCCATACTGAGAAGTCCCTTCCATACAGCATAGCCACCCATAATCGTCACATCTGCAGTAATGAGCAGTCCCTCTCGAAATATACCGAGGGTCTCACTGAAGCCTTCACTGACCAACCTTGTACAAAAACAAATCTCCCATGCCTTATCTTTCCAGTCTCCCACCACCTCTCAAAGTCCCACTGTCCAGCCACAGAGGAACATGCACCTTGTAACTTAGTACCACTCAAGACTGGAGCTACTGAGTACATTCTCCACCAGGATTTTGATTATCTCTCATCGTGCCCTGAAATGAGAAATGTCCTGCTCACTATCCTTCCCACCCTCCTACAGTAGTATTTCACCATCCATCGAACCTACACAGTATACTTTTCCATCCTTACACAACCTCTGCTCCCAATCCCTTACCTCGTGACTTATACCCCTGTAATAGACCTAGATGCAAGACATGTCCTGTACATCCTCCCATCACCACCTACTCCTGTCCAGTCACTAACATCACCTATCCCATCAAAGGCAGGACTACCTGTGCAACCAGTCATGTGATTTACATACTAAACAGCTGCATTCTACACTCATGGAAATTGAAATAAGAACACCGTGAATTCATTGTCCCAGGAAGGGGAAACTTTATTGACACATTCCTGGGGTCAGATACATCACATGATCACACTGACAGAACCACAGGCACATAGACACAGGCAACAGAGCATGCACAATGTCGGCACTAGTACAGTGTATATCCACCTTTCGCAGCAATGCAGGCTGCTATTCTCCCATGGAGACGATCGTAGAGATGCTGGATGTAGTCCTGTGGAACGGCTTGCCATGCAATTTCCACCTGGCGCCTCAGTTGGACCAGCGTTCGTGCTGGACGTGCAGACCACGTGAGACGACGCTTCATCCAGTCCCAAACATGCTCAATGGGGGACAGATCCGGAGATCTTGCTGGCCAGGGTAGTTGACTTACACCTTCTAGAGCACGTTGGGTGGCACGGGATACATGCGGACGTGCATTGTCCTGTTGGAACAGCAAGTTCCCTTGCCGGTCTAGGAATGGTAGAACTATGGGTTCGATGACGGTTTGGATGTACCGTGCACTATTCAGTGTCCCCTCGACGATCACCAGTGGTGTACGGCCAGTGTAGGAGATCGCTCCCCACACCATGATGCCGGGTGTTGGCCCTGTGTGCCTCAGTCGTATGCAGTCCTGATTGTGGCGCTCACCTGCACGGCGCCAAACACGCATACGACCATCATTGGCACCAAGGCAGAAGCGACTCTCATCGCTGAAGACGACACGTCTCCATTCGTCCCTCCATTCTCGCCTGTCGCGACACCACTGGAGGCGGGCTGCACGATGTTGGGGCGTGAGCGGAAGACGGCCTAACGGTGTGCGGGACCGTAGCCCAGCTCCATGGAGATGGTTGCGAATGGTCCTCGCCGATACCCCAGGAGCAACAGTGTCCCTAATTTGCTGGGAAGTGGCGGTGCGGTCCCCTACGGCACTGCGTAGGATCCTACGGTCTTGGCGTGCATCCGTGCGTCGCTGCGGTCCGGTCCCAGGTCGACGGGCATGTGCACCTTCCGCCGACCACTGGCGACAACATCGATGTACTGTGGAGACCTCACGCCCCACGTGTTGAGCAATTCGGCGGTACGTCCACCCGGCCTCTCGCATGCCCACTATACGCCCTCGCTCCAAGTCCGTCAACTGCACATACGGTTCACGTCCACGCTGTCGCGGCATGCTACCAGTGTTAAAGACTGCGATGGAGCTCCGTATGCCACGCCAAACTGGCTGACACTGACGGCGGCGGTGCATAAATGCTGCGCAGCTAGCGCCATTCGACGGCCAACACCGCGGTTCCTGGTGTGTCCGCTGTGCCGTGCGTGTGATCATTGCTGGTACAGCCCTCTCGCAGTGTCCGGAGCAAGTATGGTGGGTCTGACACACCGGTGTCAATGTGTTCTTTTTTCCATTTCCAGGAGTGTATGTAGGCATGACAACCAACAAGCTATCTGTCCGCAGGAATGGCCACCGACAAACTGTGACCAAGAAACAAGTGGACCACCCTGTTAGGCTGTCAACCATGATATCCTTCATTTCAATGACTGCTTCACAGCCTGTGCAATATGGATCCTTCCCGCCAACACCAGCTTTTCGGAATTGCGTTGGTGGGAACTTTCCCTGCAATACATCCTATGTTCCTGTAACCCTCCTGGCCTCAACCTTCATTACTCACTGTCCTCACCCATCCAGCCCCTTCCCTGTTTCCATTCCAGCACTACACAGCTGTCATTCCACCACCACACCCAGTCTTTTTATTTCTCTCCCCTACCCCCCATCTAAACTACAGCACTTCACTGTCCGACACCCCTACCATACTATCCCTCCCCCTCCCCGTCCCAGCATTCTCGTTACCCCTACCCAGTCGCCACTTCCATCATGTACTGGTGCTGCTGCTCGCAGCGTTATTTCAGTTGTCTGAGACTGCAGTTTTTTTTTGTGTGTGTGTGTGTGTGTGTGTGTGTGTGTGTGTGTGTGTGTGGGCGCGCGCGCGTCTTCCCCTGCTGCCGATTGCTGAGTAGGTATTGTTATCTATCCGTTTACATTATATTACTTCACAGTTAATAAGTTTTGAGATACAGTTGCTGGCCAGTACTTATATTCAGGTGGTGAAATGTGTAGTGCTACTGATACATATAAAAGTGACACACTACCTAGATGTCAGAACTAATGGTCGCTTTTCAGGGGAGGAGAAAAGTATGGGTTACGGATGTTAAAAAGATTAAAAAGGAAGGACAGGTCACACAGTCATCAGGACAACTCACCTCTATTAAGAATAGGGATAGACATCAGATAAGCATCACTATCCTGGTGCCTGAGTGACCAGCTCTTGCTTTTAAATAATCACCATCCCTCTCTCATTCTCCGTGAAGGGATATTAGTTCCAAAATCTAATTAGTGTGTCAGTATTGGTCTATCGTGGGTACAGCACATTCTCTTTACTGAAGGTAACTGATGGCCGCCAATTCTGTCATTTACTTTACTTGTTTTATTGACTGAATTTTCTTATGATACAATTAGTTTACAATTATGGACACATTTTGAGCTTTAATGTCTGTCAGATGGTGGCAAAATAGTTAAAATTACAGCAGTGAAATAAAGTATTACAGCAGCTTTTCAGTAGTATACATAAAAAGTTATAAATATGTTCATTTTTACTCAGTGTATTAGACATGGCTAATTAATAATCTGTAAAAGCCTGTGTGTAGCCACCTACAAAGATAACTGAAGAATATGTAGCCTGCACACTGTCTCAATCTGTATCGTTTTGTAGAAACTGTGCATATTATGTAGGGAACTTGGAATTAAGTATCTAGCAACACAATGCAAGCAATTATATTAGATCTATATTTTTATAATTTTTTTGCCCATTTCACTTTGAAGTAACAGTTGACAACTTTACCCCTTTCATGTTCTTGAAGAAAGATGTCAGTATTGATGTAAAATTTTTTTTCGCTATTACATGGACTCACTTTTTAACACAATAACACTATCTAGTTCCACAAATGACATTTGTACCTTGTGATGCAGGTAACAGTGCAGTGTATTTCAAATGGAAGGAAAGGATCCATTCAAATACTCAGAACAAATGGGAAACAGATCACCACATACAGTAACACCCTTTAAAATTAGCATTATTTTGCTCTTTGTGAAAGGATACAAACAATAATGTGCAAAGGCACTCTGTTCGTATTGTTTACAATGAAAAAAGTAATTTATTTTTAACAAACAGCAAAAAGAAAGACTAAAGTAGATTCATCTGCAAGGGAACTGCACCACTTACATGGATACGTTAATCATTGTTGGATCTCTCTTTACTATTTCCACAGCCTGAGTCAATGATAGGGTTTAGCTGCTTTGATGTCTGCATGTGGTGCTGAATGTTCAGCAAAACTAAGCTTGCTGGCATTGCAACTTGTGAGCACCACTTTGAGTAGTTACAAAAGTGTCATCATCATTCCAGACATAGTTTTGCTTAGCTATAATGTGTACTGTTTTTACGTGTCTTGATTTCTGGTGCTTTAGATTATGAGACTATTTTCAGGCTTTGAGACTATTTTCAGGCTTTCTGTTCATCAAATGACATTTTTGCTTGCAGTATTTATTCTGGGCATCACTCAATTCTAATTCCTCCATCAGAAGTGGAAGTGAATCCTGCACTTTGGCTCTCTGCTGTCAGTCAATACAGAGTGCGTGACACTTTTTGTTCATATGGTAAGTTATGTTTCGTTTATTAATATGCAGGCTGTTAACATTATAACATATGTTACATACTGCTACCTTGTCCATAACAGCAGTGTATAATAAACTTTAAGTAGTACAGCAAAAAAGACTTAAAAATCATGTCAACATCACAATTAAGATGCAGATTTTCTGTCTTAAAAATCTTTTTTCAACCAGGAAGTTCACCTTTACAAAGATCAGAACATGTCTAAGGAAATAACAGAAATGATTGACGATAGTTGAGAGAATCCAGACTACAGTGAACAATAAGTCCCATATTCAATTTGTTCTTCTATATATGAAATGGTACTACAGACTTAGTTATGTATCATAATAAATATTTAACTGAGTTTCTCATTTTGAAAGACACAGTAAAACATGTCTAGATTGAGCCTTTGCATTTCCCTTTTCAGATTTTGTCGTTTCCCTATCAAGTTCAAGCTTCTGACATTCCACACCCGGCTTGTAGAATATTATTCTTTCGTTGATTATTCAATCTTTTTCTCATGGTTCCCTCCCCCTTGGCACACTCCTCCCGTAGATTGAATGGGGGACTATTCCAGAATCTTTTGCCAACGGAGAGATCGTCATGACACTTTTTCAGTTACAGGCCGCATGTACTGTGGATACACATTACATGTCTTTAATGCAGTGGTTTCCATTGCCTTATGCATCCTCATGCCGTTGATCATTGCTGATTCTTCCACCTTTAGGGGCAGTTTCCCTCACCTACAACAAGAGTGTGCCCTGAATTTCGGTCCACTCCTCCGCCCTCTTCGACAAGGCCATTGGCAGAATGAGGGTGACCTCTTATGCCAGAAGTCTTCAGCCGCCAGTGCTGTTCATTAATCATAATTTAAGTGGTGGCAGGATTTGAGCCTGGGACTGAAGACGTTTTGATTACTAATCGAAGGTGCTACCCCTAGACCATGGGTTCTCGTCCACAACCCTTAGACCAATCTAGATTTAGTAGAGGTCAGTGAAGTGAAATGGAAAGAAGACAAGGATTTCTGGTCAGGTGAGTATAGGGTAATATCAACAGCAGCAGAAAGTGGTATAACAGGAGTGGGATTTGTTATGAAGGGAGGGCAGACAGTGTGTTACTGTGAGCAGTTCAGTGATAGGGTCGTTGTTAGCAGAATTGACAGCAAACCAACACAGACAACAATAGTTCAGGTATACATGCTGATGTTGCAAGCTGAAGATGAAGATATAGAGAAAGTACATGAGGATATTGAAAGGGCAATACAGTATGTAAAGGGAGATGAAAATCTAATAGTCTTGGGGGATTGGAAAGTAGTTGTAGGGGAAGGAGTAGAAAAAAGGGTTACAGGAGAATGTGGGCTTGGGACAGGGATTGAGAGGGGAAAAAAACTAATTGAGTTCTGTAATAAATTTCAGCTATTAAAAGTGAATAGCCCATTCAAGAATCACAAGATGAGGAGGTATACTTGGAAAAGGCTGGGTGACACGGGAAGATTTCAATTAGATTACATCATGGTCAGACCGAGATGCCGAAATCAGATACTGGATTGTAAGGCATACTCAGAAGCAGATACAGACTCGAATCACAATAATATACACTCCTGGAAATTGAAATAAGAACACCGTGAATTCATTGTCCCAGGAAGGGGAAACTTTATTGACACATTCCTGGGGTCAGATACATCACGTGATCACACTGACAGAACCACAGGCACATAGACACAGGCAACAGAGCATGCACAATGTCGGCACTAGTACAGTGTATATCCACCTTTCGCAGCAATGCAGGCTGCTATTCTCCCATGGAGACGATTGTAGAGATGCTGGATGTAGTCCTGTGGAACGGCTTGCCATGCCATTTCCACCTGGCGCCTCAGTTGGACCAGCGTTCATGCTGGACGTGCAGACCGCGTGAGACGACGCTTCATCCAGTCCCAAACATGCTCAATGGGGGACAGATCCGGAGATCTTGCTGGCCAGGGTAGTTGACTTACACCTTCTAGAGCACGTTGGGTGGCACGGGATACATGCGGACGTGCATTGTCCTGTTGGAACAGCAAGTTCCCTTGCCGGTCTAGGAATGGTAGAACAATGGGTTCGATGACGGTTTGGATGTACCGTGCACTATTCAGTGACCCCTCGACGATCACCAGTGGTGTACGGCCAGTGTAGGAGATGGCTCCCCACACCATGATGCCGGGTGTTGGCCCTGTGTGCCTCGGTCGTATGCAGTCCTGATTGTGGCGCTCACCTGCACGGCGCCAAACACGCATACGACCATCATTGGCACCAAGGCAGAAGCGACTCTCATCGCTGAAGACGACACGTCTCCATTCGTCCCTCCATTCACGCCTGTCGCGACACCACTGGAGGCGGGCTGCACGATGTTGGGGCGTGAGCGGAAGACGGCCTAACGGTGTGCGGGACCGTAGCCCAGCTTCATGGAGACGGTTGCGAATGGTCCTCGCCGATACGCCAGGAGCAACAGTGTCCCTAATTTGCTGGGAAGTGGCGGTGCGGTCCCCTACGGCACTGCGTAGGATCCTACGGTCTTGGTGTGCATCCGTGCGTCGCTGCGGTCCGGTCCCAGGTCGACGGGCACGTGCACCTTCCGCCGACCACTGGCGACAACATCAATGTACTGTGGAGACCTCATGCCCCACGTGTTGAGCAATTCGGCGGTACGTCCACCCGGCCTCCCGCATGCCCACTATACGCCCTCGCTCAAAGTCCGTCAACTGCACGTACGGTTCACGTCCACGCTGTCACGGCATGCTACCAGTGTTAAAGACAGCGATGGAGCTCCGTATGCCACGGCAAACTGGCTGACACTGACGGCGGCGGTGCACAAATGCTGCGCAGCTAGCGCCATTCGACGGCCAACACCGCGGTTCCTGGTGTGTCCGCTGTGCCGTGCTTGTGATCATTGCTTGTACAGCCCTCTCGCAGTGTCCAGAGCAAGTATGGTGGGTCTGACACACCGGTGTCAATGTGTTCTTTTTTCCATTTCCAGGAGTGTAGTAGTGATGAAGAGTAAGTTGAAGTTTAAGAGATTAGTTACTAAGAATCAATACATGAAGAAGTGGGATACGGAAGTACTGGGGAATGATGATATACACTTGAAGTTCTCTAAGGCTATAGATACAGTGATAAAGAATAGCTCAGTAGGCAGTACAGTTGAAGAGGAATGGACATCGGTAAAAAGGGCCATCACAGAAACTGGAAAGAAAAACATAGCTACAAAAAAGGTAACTGTGAAGAAACACTTCGGTTTATTGATAAAAGGAGGAAGTACAAAAATGTTCCGGGAAACTCAGGAATACAGAAATAAAAGTCGCTAAGAGTGAAATAAATAGGAAGTTCAGGGAAGCTAAGACAAAATGGCTGCATGAAAAATGTGAAGAAATCTAAAAAGAAATGATTGTCGGCAGGACAGGCTCAGCATATAGGAGAGTCAAAACAACCCTTGGTGACATTAAAAGCAAGGGTGGTAACATTAAGAGTGCAACAGGAATTCAACTGTTAAATGCAGAGGAGAGAATAGGTAAGTAGAAATAATACATTGAAAGTCTCTCTGAGGGGGAAAATTTGTCTGATGTGGCGGAAGAAGAAACAGCAGTCGATTTAGAAGACGTAGGCGATTCAGTATTAGAATCAGAATTTAAAAGAGCTTTGGAGTACTTAAGATGAAATAAGGCAGGAGGGGGGAAGTGGCAACAAGACGACTATTCGTGTGTGTGTGTGTGTGTGTGTGTGTGTGTGTGTGTGTGTGTGTGTGTTTTAGAATGTATGAGTATTGTGACATACCATCTGACTTTTGGAAAAATATCATCCACACAATTCTGAAGGCTGCAAGAACTGACAAGTTCGAGAATTATTGCACAGTCAGCTCAACAGCTCATACACTCAAGGTGCTGACAAGAATAATACACAGAAGAATGGAAAACAAAATTGAGAATGTGCTAGATGACAATCAGTTTGGCTTTAGAAAAGGTAAAGGCATGAGAGAGGCAATTCTGATGCGGTTAATAATGGAAACAAGACTAAAGAAAAATCAAGACACTTTAGTAGGATTTGTTGACCTGGAAAAAGCATTCGTCAATGTAAAATGGTGCAGATTCTGAGAAAAATAGGGGTAAGGTATAGGGAGGGGCAGGTAATATACAATATGTACAAGAACCAAAAGAGAATAACAGTAGTGGACAACCGAGAATTATGTGCTCAGATTAAGAAGGGTGTAAGACAAGGATGTAGTCTTTCGTCCCTACTGTTCAATCTGTACATCGAAGAAGCAATGATGAATATAAAAGAAAGGTTCAGGAGTGGAATTAAAATACAAGGTGAAACGATTTCAGTAACAAGATTCACTGATAACATTCCTATACTGAGTGAAAGTGAAGAAGAATTACATGATCTGCTGAAAGGAATGAACAATCTAATGATGAAGGTAAGGAATTTTGCTACCTAGGCAGTGAAATAACAAATGACGGATAGAGCAAGGAGGACATTGAGAGTAGACTAGCAATGGCAGAAAGGGCATTCGTAGCCAAAAGAAATCTACTAGTATCAAACATAGACCTTAATTTCAGGAAGGAATTTCTGAGAATGTATCTCAGGAGTACAGCATTGTATGGTAATCAAACATGGACTGTGGGAAAACTGGAACAAATGAGAATTAAAGTTCTTGAGATGTGGTGCTACAGACGAATATTGGAAATTAGGTGGTTTGATAAGGTAAGGAATGAGCAGGTTCTGTGCAGAGGGAATGACTTCCATGGTACTAGAGGGAGCTGTATAGGGCAAAAACTGTAGAGGAACACAGAGGCTGGAATACATCCAGAAGATAATTGAGGACGTAGGTTTCAAGTGCTGCTCTGAGATGGAGAGGTTGACACAGGAGAGAAATTCGTGATGGGCTGCATCGAACCAGTCAGAAGACTGATGACCCCAAAAAAAAAAAAAAAAAAAAAAAAAAAATGTACTCTTCAGTTTTTCTTTTACCTCCTGCAGAAAATCACAGGATCATCATTAGCACTTACATTATGAATCATAAGTCTTATTTGATATATTCCTGAATCACTGTGGAACTAATTACCATCAGTAAGAGTAATCTCATAAAAATATTGTATTACCATTAATGGCTAGACAACTATAGGAAATAACGTATCTGATATACTTATGGGATCAGTGTGATAAACAAGGTGAATCGAAAGGTATGTTACAAGGTGTGGTGGTTGTTAGATGGGCACCATGTGAGCATGTTGTGCTAATAAACAAATGTTCAAAAATTCTTTGGTTGTGTCCTGGTGTCTCTCAAATGTGCATGAGGGCATAGGTAGTTCAGACCACTCAAGTTAGGCAAGAAGTAAAGGAGATGATGTCAGTTACTATCAGTGAACACCAGTTTAATTCACTCAGAGTTGGTGCTCAATATGACCGTCACCAAGTTTGATATGTTTAGTGTACTGCATGATAAAGTCTTGCAGAACCCTTGGAAAGATTCCCAACAAATCGCTGATGACTCCATCTGCTACTTGCATTCATACCACAAGATCTTGTGCTGATCCATGGGTGTCTTATACACCACAGTTTTCATGTACCCCCAGAAACCAAAAAACCAGTGGATGAGGGGTTCAAGGGTTTTGCAAGATGTCATCAGGCAATACACAAAATGTGTCTTAAGTTGGTGATCATCATATCGAGCACCTTTCTGTAAGTGAATTAGACTGGTGTTTGTGACATTAATGTCCATTGTTTCCATTGCTCCTTGTGCAGCTTGCATGGTCAAAACTGCCTACATCCTCCTCCACATTTCAGAAACACTAGTCTACCCCCCATGAACCATGGACCGTGCCATTGGTGGGGAGGCTTGCATGCCTCATCGACACAGATAGCCGTACCGTAGGTGCAACCACAACGGAGGGATATCTGTTGAGAGGCCAGACAAATGTGTGGTTCCTGAAAAGGGGTAGCAGCCTTTTCAGTAGTTGCAGGGGCAACAGTCTGGATGGTTGACTGATCTGGCCTTGTAACACTAACCAAAACAGCCTTGCTGTGCTCGTACTGCGAACGGCTGAAAGCAAGGAGAAACTACAGCCGTAATTTTTCCCGAGGGCATGCAGCTTTACTGTATGATTAAAAGATGATGGCGTCCCCTTGGGTAAAATATTCCGGAGGTAAAATAGTCCCCCATTCAGATCTCCGGGCGGGGACTACTCAGGAGGACGTCGTTATCAGGAGAAAGAAAACTGGCGTTCTACAGATTGGAGCGTGGAATGTCAGATCCCTTTATCGGGCAGGTAAGTTAGAAAATTTAAAAATGGAAATGGATAGGATAGAGTTAGATATAGTGGGAATTAGTGAAGTTTGGTGGCAGGAGGAACAAGACTTTTGGTCAGGTGAATACAGGGTTATAAATACAAAATCAAATAGGGGTAATGCAGGACTAGGTTTAATAATGAATAAAAAAATAAGAGTGTGGATAAGCTACTACAAACAGCATAGCGAACGCATTATTGTGACCAAGATAGACACGAAGCCCACGCCTACTACAGTAGTACTAGTTTATATGCCAACTAGCTCTGCAGATGATGAAGAAATTGATGAAATGTATGATGAGATAAAAGAAATTATTCACGTAGTGAAGGGAGACGAAAATTTAATGGGTGACTGGAATTCGAGAGTAGGAAAAGGAAGAGAAGGAAACGTAGTAGGAGAATATGGATTGGGGCTAAGAAATGAAAGAGGAAGCCACCTGGTAGAATTTTGCACAGAGCATAACTTAATCATAGCTAACACTTGGTTCAAGAATCATGAAAGAAGGTTGTATACATGGAAGAACCCTGAACACACTAAAAGGTTTCAGATAGATTATATAATGGTAAGACAGAGATTTAGGAACCAGGTTTTAAATTGTAAGACATTTCCAGGGGCAGATGTGGACTCTGACCAAAATCTATTGGTTATGAACTGTAGATTAAAACTGAAGAAACTGCAAAAAGGTGGGAATTTAAGGAGATGGGACCTGGATAAACTGATGAAAACCAGAGGTTGTACAGAGTTTCAGGGAGAGCATAAGGGAACAATTGACAGAAATAGGGGAAAGAAATACAGTGGAAAAAGAATGGGTAGCTTTGAGGAATGAAATAGTGAAGGCAGCAGAGGATCAAGTAGGTAAAAAGATGAGGGCTAGTAGATATCCTTGGGTAACAGAAGGAATATTGAATTTAATTGATGAAAGGAGAAAATACAAAAATGCAGTAAGTGAAGCAGGCAAAAAGGAATGCAAACGTCTCAAAAATGAGATCGACAGAAAGTGCAAAATGGCTAAGCAGTGATGGCTAGAGGACAAATGTATAGATGTACAGGCTTATCTCACGAGGGGTAAGATAGATACTGCCTATAGGAAAATTAAAGAGACCTTTGGAGAAAAGAGAACCACTTGTATGAATATCAAGAGCTCAGATGGAAACCCAGTTCTAAGCAAAGAAGGGCAAGCAGAAAAGTGGAAGGAGTACATAGAGGGTCTATACAGGGGCAATGTTCTTGAGGACAATATCATGGAAATGGAAGAGGATGTAGATGAAGATGAAGATGAAATGGGAGATATGTTACTGCTAGAAGAGTTTGACAGAGCACTGAAAGACCTAAGTCGAAACAAGGCCCCGGGAGTAGACAACATTCCATTAGAACTAATGACAGCCTTGGCCTTGGGAGAGCCAGTCCTGAAAAAACTCTACCATCTGGTGAGCAATATATATGAGATAGGCGAAAAAACTTCAAGAAGAATATAATAATTCCAATCCCAAAGAAAGCAGGTGTTGACAGATGTGAAAATTACCAAACTATCAGTTTAATAAGTCACAGCTGCAAAATACTAACCCGCATTCTTTACAGACGAATGGAAAAACAGGTAGAAGCCTACCTCGGGGAAGATCAGTTTGGATTCCGTAGAAATGTTGGAACACGTGAGGCAATACGGACCCTACAACTTATATTAGAAGAAAGATTAAGGAAAGGCAAACCTACGTTTCTAGCATTTGTAGACTTAGAGAAAGCTTTTGACAGTGTTGACATGAGTACTGTCTTTCAAATTCTGAAGGTGGCAGGGGTAAAATACAGGGAGCGAAAGGCTATTTACAATTTGTACAGAAACCAGATGGCAGTTATAAGAGTCGAGGGACATGAAAGGGAAGCAGTGGTTGGGAAGGGAGTGAGACAGGGTTGTAGCCTCTCCCCAATGTTATTCAATCTGTGTATTGAGCAAGCAGTAAAGGAAACAAAAGAAAAGTTTGGAGTAGGTATTAAAATCCATGGAGAAGAAATAAAAACTTTGAGGTTCGCCGATGACATTGTAATTCTGTCAGAAACAGCAAAGGACTTGGAAGAGCAGTTGAACGGAATGGACAGTGTCTTTAAAGGAGGGTATAAGATGAACATCAATAAAAGCAAAACAAGGATAATGGAATGTAGTCAAATAATTCGGGTGATGCTGAGGGAATTAGATTAGGAAATGACACACTGAAAGTAGTAAAGGAGTTTTACTATTTGGGGAGCAAAATAACTGATGATGGTCGAAGTAGAGAGGATATAAAATGTAGACTGGCAATGGCAAGGAAAGTGTTTCTGAAGAAGAGAAATTTGGTAACATCGAGTATTGATTTAAGTGTTAGGAAGTCGTTTCTGAAAGTATTTGTATGGAGTGTATCCATGTATGGAAGTGAAACGTGGATGATAAATAGTTTAGACAAGAAGAGAATAGAAGCTTTTGAAATGTGGTGCTACAGAAGAATGCTGAAGATTAGATGGGTAGGTCACATAACTAATGAGGAGGTATTGAATAGTATTGAGGAGAAGAGGAGTTTGTGGCACAACTTGACTAGAAGAAGGGATCGGTTGGTAGGACATGCTCTGAGGCATCAAGGGATCACCAATTTAGTACTGGAGGGCAGCGTGGAGGGTAAAAATCGTAGAGGGAGACCAAGAGGTGAGTACACTAAGCAGATTCAGAAGGATGTAGGCTGCAGTAGGTACTGGGAGATGAAGAAGCTTGCACAGGATAGAGGAGAATGGAGAGCTGCATCAAACCAGTCTCAGGACTGAAGACCACAACAACAACAGTATACACTGCGCAAGGTGGGAGCAATCGGTAGCTCAATGGATTCACCTTTTGGAGGACAACGTTTCAAACTCGTGTCTCACCATCCTGATTTAGGTTTCTTGTGACTTCCCTAAATCACTTCAGGCAAATGCTGGGATGATTACTCTGAAAGGACACAGCCGACTTCCTTTCCCATCCTTCCCTAATCTGATGGGACCGATGACCTTGCTGTTTGGTCCTCTCCCCCAAATCAACCAACCAACTTAGCATGCAAATGAAGCATTTGTGAACATCTGTTTATTAGCAAAGTATGCTCACATGGTACCCATCTACCAACCACTTCATCTTGTAACATATGTTTTGATATTTTATTGCCATTACAGACTGTATCATTTGAGAAAGACAATCCAGCACATGACAGTAAATACATACTGATATTTTGCCCCATTCTTCCTAGAGCAAGAAGTTCAGTTCTCTAGATTTGCTGAGGTAGTCTTTCGTAGTATTAGCCAATTATGTTACTGATGCTAGAGGTGTTTAAGAGGAATACGTTGAGAAGCTTCTGGCACTCTTTTGTTGTAATTAGTTTTTTTTCTAACTATTTACCTATGATATTCTCTTTTTGAACAGGGGTATGATTCCCCAACAGCTCCCATCTGTGGAAATGCGTGCGACACACACACACACACACACACACACACACACACACACACACACCTCTTCTCTGTACATTACAGAGTAGTCAATTTTCATTAATATAATGTAATTGGATTGATAAAAAGTATACTCACCAAGTGGTGACTGGAGAAAACACATTAAGGGGCAGTGAAACATGGAATCTTTCAGAACCAGTGGTCAAAGTGTTGAAGGGGAAGGAAGAAGGGTGAAGGACAATGACTGGTGAGGTTTAGTAAGTTGGAAAAGTTCAAAAAAGTCGCCCACAACCTTGGATCAGGGGAGACTTACCATCTGGTATGACTTACATAGTGATTGATTGTTCCATCTGATGATCTTCCAGTGTTTTTAGTCAGTACAAGACATACTTTGCACCATTTTAATAGGCAACAAATAGATAGTGAAGTAATCCTAAACTCTCGCTGTAACCCTGCTGAAAGCATCAACAATCCTTGTCTGTCAACATTTTTTGTATCTTTTGACATTTTTTGGTCCTTTCTGTTCCAACACTGCATCAGTCATGATTGAACGTGGCATCTGAGATATCAAAATTTATGGAACTATATAAAGTGATAATTATATCTGTCCACCATGCACCCATACTCTACTCCCATTGTCCCTGAAAATAGTAAAATAACATACTGACCATGTAGAAAAACAGAATCATAGTGGGGCAGTGTAACATACTGATCAGTCTGCTTTAATTTCAGAAAGGCAGTAAATTGGTACACACCCTTATTTCATAGTTTTTAAGCACAGCCCATTCAAAAACATATATGCCACTTCATAAGTCCTTACTCATTTTTATATGAATTTCTTTACATTGACTTTTGCTGAATAGTCACTTGTATTACTAGTGGCATTACTGTTTCAGGTGTTATGGAATTGTGTACCAAGGGCCTGGGTACATCAGTGAACCAACTAAAGCAGCGTGGTATCAATCTTGGATGTGTGCGGACATGTGTGGTAGTTGCAGAAGAACGTCCACGTATTTCACTTACTACCAGTTTTTCTAAACTTTTTTCAGCATTAGGTCTCAGTCCACGTGCAGTATCCACTAGTTTTGGATGTCGTGTGAATGTTGCCATTTGTTTACAGGTACGTCTCTTTCATTCTCTAGTGTTCTAGACTGGTAAAAATACTGATTTATTGTTCATAATGGTTTCTACTTCTTTATTCTTCACTTATTGCCTAAGCAGAATGTTCCTGAGGGAGTTGGAACTAGAATAGTGGCAACTGTTTATTTACAACTTATACAAAATAGATACATATTTGAAAGTTTTGCTGCTCTTCAGAGTAGTCACCAGCATAATGTATTACTCATTGCCAGTGATGGGGAAGTCATAGGATACCCTTAGCAGCACCAATTGTGTTGATGGTTTGAGTGCAGTGGTCTGTTGTGTGTCACATCTCTGTAACAGTAATAAAGTGAATGCCAAGAAGTGCTTCTTCATATTAGGAATGAAGTTAGTCACAAGGCCATCAGTTCGGGGAGTTCCATCCTTAATCCTAAATGGCTGAGAAATAACCTTTCCTTCGTCTGTAAACAACATCGGCGTAATTCTGGACCCTCTTAGAATGGACCGAACACACAACTACAGTCTATAAAAAGGAGTCAGTGTCACTTCATTCACTACAGAAATAAACATAAAAAAAACTATTTCGTTTTGTGGTCAAAAAGGAGCTTGTAGGTTCACTAATACTCCCCCTACTTCACTGTGGTGATGCTGTTTTCTAAGGACTTTTGTACGAAACCTCATACAGGCTGGAAATGGCAATGACTATTTGTGTACAATACATTAGTGTTGTGTGCTTTTTCAATCATATCACTCCTATCTATGAACAATTATCATAGCTACTTGCTGATAAGCATAGAAACTATCATTCTTTATGTTTGCTCTATCATCTTCTGTATCAGTATGCTCCCTCTTATTTATTTCAACTCTTACTCTAAAATCTGAACAGCTCAACAGAAATATTCATATCAACAAAGTAAATTCATCTCTGTAGCATAGTATAACACTGCCATGCTCTCTAAACTAGTTTCTGTATCAGGAACTTGATTTCAGAACAATCTTCCTCAAAATATCAGAGAGATTCCTCCCAAACTTTGAAAGACAGCTAATGGCCACCTTCTACTGTAATACCCATCTCTTCCATTCACTAATCTGCAACTCACCCTCATCAATTCTCCCTTCATCACAATTTTTCCCTCCCCCTTGTTGGTGGAGCTTTCTATTTGAATTACGATCTTTCTTAGTTAAGCCACTGTCACTGTCATTTCAATCTTCTACTCTTTCTTTTTCCCTTTCACTTCTGGTGATACTAACTTATTCATTCTTAATACACTTTACTATTATTATCATTATTAATGTGAAAGTTTGTAATATCTTCGGCATGTGTTGTTCCTGGTCAGATGTAAGAGAAAAATGATTCAAATGGCTCTGAGCATTATGGGACTTAACATCTGAGGTCATCAGTCCCCTAGAACTTAGAACTACTTAAACTTAACTAACCGAAGGACATCACACATATCCATGACTGAGGCAGGATTTGAACCTGCGACAATAGCAGTCGCGCGGTTATGGATGGAAGTGCCTAGAAATGCAAAAATGGCACACTGCAGACAGGCACAATGAAAGAATCATTACACACCAAGGATGTGGCCAAAGCCTTCTTCAGAAAAGAAAGGAAAACACAGATTGCATTCACACAAGTAGGCACATCTTGTCCACACATGGCCGCTATCTCTGGCTGCTTTAGTCTGTTTTTAGTTCAGCTTACGTGGCCAGAGATAGCAGTCATGTATGCATGAGGTGTGCCTGCTTGTGTGAAATTGTGTGTGTGTGTGTGTGTGTGTGTGTGTGTGTGTGTTGCTTTATTTTCTGTAGAAGGCTTTGGCCAAGAGCTTAGCATGTAATTTTTGTGTGTGTGTGTGTGTGTGTGTGTGTGTGTGTGTGTGTGTGCGCGCGCAACTTAACATGTCATCTTTACAGTTAGTAATAATCTGTCCTTTTTCATAACAGTTAGAATTCCAACTGGACTTTCCGTTGTTGGAAATACACATACCGTTGTTTTGATTGTCCTTGCTATTCAGTACAAGTAATTAAAATGTATTTCTTCTTGGTAACACATTTGGCTGTATTTTGTTTCATTTGGGGCAACTTAAGATATTTGATGTATTCTGACATAGGACATATTGTTCCAAAAATGTCGTAGATGTCCTTAAATTATAACCTGTAGTTGCTAGTACAAATAAGTGGCAAAATGAACATCATTCTTTTCAACATATTCAGTTACACCCAGCATGTTCCTTCTGCAGCATTATATTTGACATATAATATCTCTGATAATCTTTTCAGTAATTTATTAACTTCATATTCCTGGTGCACTCACAGGTGGCATGTGCAAGTGTTTCTTGTGACATTCATCTATGAACTTAAAGATTTTGATCAACCAAACCCCACAAATCAGCAATGTTCAAGACAAATGCAGGCAGACATGCAAATGCCTTAGGGACACAAATATTTAATTATGCTTTCTTATTAACATATACATTGGGGGAAAAAAGGACAGGTATACACTCGCGCACACACGCACACACATCCATCCGCACATACACAGACACAAGCAGACATTTGTAAAGGAACTCTTTGCCTTTACAAATGTCTGCTTGTGTCTGTGTATGTGCGAATGGATGCGTGTGTGTGTGCGCGAGTGTATACCTGTCCTTTTTTCCCCCAAGGTAAGTCTTTCCACTCCCGGGATTGGAATGACTCCTTACTCTCTCCCTTAAAACCCACATCCTTTCATCTTTCCCTCTCCTTCCCTCTTTCCTGATGAAGCAACCGTTGGTTGCGAAAGCTTGAATTTTGTGTGTATGTTTGTGTTTGTTTGTGTGTCTATCGACCTGCCAGCACTTTCGTTTGGTAAGTCACATCATCTTTGTTTTTAGATATATTTTTCCCACGTGGAATGTTTCCCTCTATTATATTAATATTATTAAGATGAATTAGACATGTACATAAAGCCCGGGAACACTTTGTTATTTTTATTGCACAAGAACCAAACATTGTACAGATACCATACATATGTCATTTTGAAGAGAAACCCTGAAAGTTTTTTTATTCATGTATATCGCCACAGCATAGTTTGGTAATTTGCCGACAGTCAGCGCTAGTCGCAAACATTTTGAGTTCAGGTGCAGAGCGAGCTTTCTGTGTGTTGGAGTTCAACAAAAACAAGTGTGCTACAGCTGTTCAACGGATGCTTAGAACCAAGTATGGTAAGAAACCACCAACCAGGAAGGCCATTTACCACTGGCACAACAAATTCGTTAAGACGGGTTGCTTGTGCACGGCAAAGAGAAGCAGATATCCCAGTGAGAGTGAAGTGAATGTGGAGCACATACGAGAGACATTCATAAGCAGTCAGAAGAAATCGGTGCGTCGTGCATCCCATGAACTCAAAATTGCTCCAGTGACTGTGTGGAAAGTCCTGCGACAGAAGCTGTCTATGAAACCATTCAAATTGGAGCCAAGTGCAGAAGCCCAGTGATGACGACAAAGACAAGCATTTTGAGTTTTGTTTGCAGTTCCAACAATTGAATGAGGATGGGGATAACATTGTTGATCACTTAATTTTTAGTAACGAAGCCATTTTTCACATTAATGGGAAAGTGAACAGGTGTAATTGTTGAATCTGGGGTACAAAGCATCCACATGAATGAATTGAATCTGAACATGATTCCCCAAAGGTAAAAGTTTTTTTTGTGCCTTGTCATGTCAGAAACTGTTTTGGCCATTCTTCTTCACCAAGAGCACTGGTCACTGGATATTCCTACTTGGACATGTTGCAGCAATGGCTGATGTATCAAATCCAACCAGACTTTCCATTCATCTCTCAGCAGGATGGGGCTGCACCCCATTTTCATTGTGAAGTTCGTGGGTACCTGAACACGGAGATGCCGCATTGATGGATCAGCGGTGCTACAGAGGGGGACAGCTATTTCATGAGATGGCGTCACCGATCACCAGATCTCACTCTGTGTTACTTTTTTCTGTGGGGACACATTAAAAATCTGGTGTATGTACTGCCTCTACCACATGATGTAGCGGAGCTCTGGGAGACAATACAGGAAACGACTCCCACAGTCGATGATGCCATGCTGGGATGGGTAGGGCAAGATTCGATTACCATATTGACATCTGCCAGGTCACTCATGGTTCGCATATCGAATGTTTGTAAAAAAAAAAAAAAGAAATAAAAAAACACTTTCAGAGTTTCTCTTCAAATTGCAAAATGTATGACATCAGTACAATGTTCAGTTATTGTGCGATAAATAATGTTCAGCTGGGGTGAAGAACTGCCCTCAGGTTAAGTGAATCCACATGGCACGAATTGTGAAGCAGCCATTGAATTTGGACATGCTGCTGAACACTGCTTGGTCAACATTGCTTTTGGATACAGTTTGAGGTGCACTTTCATTCTAGTGGACAGATGATAGTCATGCTGTGTAGGTGTAACTCCTGAGTTATTGTGACTAGTTTCAGAGGTGACTCTGTGTTTGACGGAGCAGAATCTCCCAGTTGGTTATAATTAAACAGATGGTGTTCTTAATGCTGCAATGTGGGCTGTGTACATCACAGGATGTTGGAACGTTGTAGGTATGTTCATTAATCAATGTGCTGATGGAGTATTATGAAAAAATTATAGTTCCAATTTCTGCTGCCAGGAAAAATATGGCACTCTAATCAGTCAAGATGTGTAATGTTTTCTGTTTTGACATCACTACACTGTTTGTAACTTGGAAACATGATGATTTCTTTTGTGGAGTAACTGTTAGTGTAAAGGGTTAAGGAGGCTGACTTTTCTCTACAAACTGCAGTGCCTACTGAGGAGAAAGATGATGTATTACTGGTGAATGGCAACAATAGCAGTGCAGCGTTACGAAAATATTGCCGACAGGTTCTCCATATCAATAAATGGGCTACAGAATATGATCAAGAAATTTAAAGAAACCAGTAATTAAGTGATACAGAAGGGAGAGGGAGGCAGTCCATTCCCATGACAGCTGTTTGTGATGTTGCAATAGCTATAGCCAACCGTGCAGCACATTCTGCAGCCAGAGCTTGAGCTTTATCATGGAAATTTTCTCTCCGTTCTTCAACAATTCAAATGATTTTGTGGCACATTTTACACTGGTGTCTCTACAAGATTCAGAATGTGCGCCCAATGAAGCCACAACATAGGCTGTAATGCTGTGAGTGACCTTGTCCTTTGTTTTTTGGCACTTGTGGAAATGGATGACATGTGGCCAGGAAATATTCTTTGGACTAAAGAAGCAAATTTTACTATGTACGGTGCTGAAAATGCACAGAATTGTCACATACAGAGTTCTGCTCCCCCATATGTTACACAAGACATCCACTGCACACAGCTTATGTGACTACATAGTGTGATTCCACAAGCTCCTTCATTCTCGATTCATTTTCCTTTTAGGAGATAACGCCTCCCAGGCTTGTTAGGTTTACGGTGACATCTGGATGTTATAAATACCTCCTTAATCAACATGTGATTCCAGCTTTGCAAGAACACAACTGCGTCCATGCCACTATTTTCATGCAAGCTGGGGCGACACCATATGGCACTTGCAGGTGAAAGATTTGCTTCGAGAACTGTTTAGCGTTGACTGCATCATCTCTAGGCAGTTTCAAGATATGTGGCCTTCCAGATCCCCCAACCTAAATCCATGTGACATATGGTTGTGGGGATATCTGAAATTTCTTTCTATCAGGGATGTATCTGAACTCTTGCTGATCTGAAGGAGAGCATATAATGACATGTCTCTCTGATTACACTGGATACACTGCTAGCAACTGTGGCCATCCTGTGTTACAGATGGAGTGAGTTGCTGACTTGGGCGACCATATTGAACACTTGTTGTAACTTCTGATCATATCCCAATAAATGTGCCACAACCATTTAATCATGTGTTTGATTGTTCTTCTCCTTTCTGTGCACTCTCACTTGATTCTGACTGCTTACAGGGCCACATTTTCCCCTGATGTCAGAAAGTGGAACTATTATTTTTTTTTCAGCACACCCCACAATCACACCAATTAATGATCATACCTACAATGTTTCAGGGTGCTGTGATGTATACAACCCACACTACAGCTCCTAGAACACCATCACTTTAATTAAGACCACCCAGTACCAGCAGCAAAAGCAAAGCTCAGCATTCTAGCCCTAATGGGCCATTCGGAACATAACGACTGCCATGTGATCCTCTGCCACTGGCCTAACTGTATTCAGTATGGGGGTGTATGGGCTCAGCACTACTCTCTGTTGGTCACTGGGGACTTAAATATTATGTTCTTGTTGTGTTCGTAGGGCAGGTCTTGCATGTGGATGCAACCCATGTGGCAAAACCTTAGGGATAACTACAGTATAAGGGTGGACCAGAATATTTTGTAGACGTGGTGGGCTGTGGGATAATACCTCGGGGAAAGGAGGATAGATTTTGAGAAGTGTGTCCTCATTTCAGAGCCTGGTGGAGTTTAGTTGAAGCCCTGACGAGAACAACTTAATCCACCGCCCACCTCCTCCCCTTTATCCTCACCTCCCCCTGTCCTCATGTCTCACACTTAACTCCATTAATCTTCACCCTCACTGCCCTCACCATGCTCTTGTTATTCTTCTGTTATATCTTGCCCCCCCCCCCCCTCCCCCCCTTTTTACCTCTAAACAACTCTACCACACCATTGTGCATCCACATAACACTTCCTGCGCTTGCAACAGGGCAGATGTGCTGGTGCTGTGTTCCTATCCTTCTCCCTTACTGCATTCCCCTCCCAGCCGTCACCCTGTTTTCCAACCATTCCACTTTTCCCTCCCATGACAATATCAGAAAGCTTAGCAATAATGTAAATCTAGTTCATAAGCCTGTTGACTGATCAATGCCTCAATGATTGGTTACTTGTGCTCATCCATTGTTTGTAATCATCATTAAAATTACGATCACAAAGTATTTGATAATTGCCTGAATTAATAATAAGAATATTCCTGTATTTCTGTCAGGAATATTGTTGCAGAGGTAAATGACATTTCAAGTTAGTGGCTGTTCTGTACGAAATGTGCATTTTTGGGTTGTTAATTAAATGTAGTGTGTACTAGATTGTTGCTGCCAATATTTAATTGTTCATTCAGCTCACAGCAACAATTTTTTAACAGTGCCACTTTCTGTTAATGTGTATGTCTCTCTCATTATCAGAATATAAAAAACACACACACACACACCTGATCACAGTCTCTGCTTGCCAGGCTTCTGATGAAGGCCTGTTTGACCAAAAGCTTTGTTTGACAGTATTTTTTTGTGCTTATTTGTGACTCAGCATCTTCGTTATGTGTTGAGTAGCGACTATCATTTTTGTAATAGTGTAAGAAACAAAACACATGTAGTTCGTGTGACACACCTCAAGTAGAATACTTCAAAGTGGTCATCAACTAAAAGAATTGTTCAGTAATGATAGAAGCAGAGGAAATGAATTAAAATTGAAACTCATATGTCTCAAGGAAAATGTAATTTAATTGGATTAAAGAATTGTGTAAACACTATGCATAATATTAAACTTTCATGCAAACTTATCTAGTCAACTGTTGGTATGAGGCCAGTATGTTTTGTGACACATAGTAGGCTGTGTGAGCCAGATTACTGTCAGTAGGAGAGAACTTCATGAAGCGTTTTAATAGAGGGTTCTAGTTGCAGAACAGTTCCAAATAACTTTGTGTATGGATCCATCACCCTGAGTTGTTTGTAGTAAAAGTTACCTTATTCAACCTTAAGTTGCTTTCATGTATTTTCCTCCTGCTGTAGTCATGTTAAGCAGTGCCACTAATTTTGACACTGAATTTTATCTCCATATGTGGAAGATTGAGGGTTGTAAGAGAGCTCCTGCTTTCTAGCGACTCTCTGTGAGATAACATAACCATGATTTAAAGAACTCTTCTGTATTTAACTATTCTTGTAACTGTTACAACATAGAGTGAACAGATCGCTTGTTACAGTTTGCTCTGAGTCAATAAGTAAGCCCAAGATCATTTTGATAACCTTCTTTTGTTCCGGTGCAAAACCATTGTCAACCAGACCATGTCTTCCTTGGAGTGCACAGCATCCCCAAGCGCCACGACAGTAAAGTGTAAACAATTTCTCCATGGCAAATCGTGTCTTGTTAATGCACTGTGCTCACATTTTTGTCTTCATATTTTCACATAAATCAAAAAATTGCACATGCGGTCTGCAGTTCACTACTTAATAGGTACTAAGATATTTTTTAGCTGCCACAAACATATTTCGTCAGCCTAAGGGGATAATAGCAGAACATGTTATTCCAGAAAATTTTGTGTTACGTACACTCCAACCAAATTCAGCATTGGACTACCATATTAATGAGAATACATGTAAGAAATAATAGTGGCTTCTCTTTTTATACTTTTGTGAAACTGGGTTAGTAGAGTTTCATACATGTGTTTGATATGTGTAGTGAAAATTTAAAGTTGTTTCAAGAAATATTTAAATTAATTAATTAAGTTAATGATTTTTTTCATGTGCTATCAGTTATCTAATCCCATTTTTTTAATGCAGGTCTGTATTGTGGATTACAGCTCTGTGCGGGTGTTTGCGTGTACGTGCATGCATGCATGCATGCACATACGTGCTACAGTGCAGTTTTTCCTGATATCACTGTATTGTGTTTTTAAAAGTACCACTAGAGAAAAAAGGTTCTATTTAAGTATTTGTTAGCTGTGATCTGACATTGGATTTGCTGAATTTGGTGTATTTTAATTCCATTATGTATATGAAGCATTGTAGGGAGTTGTGTTGGTAGTGGATACAAAATACATGTCTTCAGAATTCCTCTCCCTACCCAGTGTTCTTTTACAGAGTGAAAGAAATGAGAAATATATGCATGTAATTTCTTTTTACAGGGTGCATCTAGTCCAGAGCCATCAACAGTTTATGTTGACCTACGAGCACTAAGAAATGATAGGGTCTCTCTAGTAGAGAGAGGGAGTCCTCATTCCCTGTGCTTGATGGAATCGGGTAAACTGTTGCCTGGAGTAAAAGTGATAATTGCCAACCCAGAAACAAAGGGTCAGTGTGGTGATTCCCATCTTGGAGAGGTAAGTATAATACACATGCTGATGAGAAAACAATAGAAAAAACATGCCTTACAATTGACTGTACCTAACATTTACCCCCCATCAATTTTCTGTTGACAATATAATATTCAGTAGCCAAAATTTTTGCGTTTTCTGTAATGATCACTAATTTATTGTACAGTACTTTCATTTCTATGAAACAAAAATGTAAAAGGATCACATAATAGTGATGTGATAAAAACTACACAAATAAAATGTGTGATACCTAATAAAAATGAACAGCAAAATTGATACACTGGTTCTTACATACATTTCTTTTTTTGGCGTGATTAGTAATTACAGGAACCATAGTACAGTTGGTGAACATCATGTCACATGACATTCTTTTAGTAGACAAACAAAAACCAGAAGAATGTGGAAGACACTGTCCTTGATGATAAGTGTTGTCACTATTAATGGCTGCAGCTGCTTTGTGCTCCTACTATTAAGAAATGTTGATCACACTTTATTACATACAGGAATCTGTGAGAACAGTTTGTACATTTTTGTTTTGGTTAAAGAGTCACATTAATTCTAAATGAACTGCAGTGTTAAGCAACATAAAATTATCACTTACAAAACCATAGTGCAGAAAGTGGAATAGATGGCTGTAAATCAATTATAATTTTTAGGGGGTTCACTGTAATTTTATTTAATACAATACAGGTTTTAGCCTATCAATCAAAAATTTAGATTAAAAAGGCACAGGTTTGTTCTTATGGCATAATTTTTGGTACAGTCACCATGTTCAACACGAGAGGTGAAAATTTATAAGAAAGGGGGCTGATTATATGCAAAACAGTTTCTTACTTTGTGCAATACACAGCAGAAATAATTGATCTGAGCTCATTCTGGTTAAGATGTAACAGTATAGATTAAATGTTTTATTATCTGATACCTTTGACTTTAATGTAATCACTATTTAAAATTTGTTCTTGTTCACTGATGAAATAATGTAAACAGCCTTTTTGTGTGTTCTTCAAACTTTAGGTCATTTGTGTACTTTGCTTCCAGTGTGCGATATGAAGTTCTTTATAGATGACACTGTCCATAAAAATCTGAAAGTATATGTTGAAAAACTCAATCATTGTTAATTTCTGCAACATATTTCTATCAAGTCATCAATGTGATTTTTTATGTGATGTATCTGGCAGATACAGCAGCTGACATTAAAACCATGAAAATCTCTTACCCACTAAAACTTGTGAATAAAAGCTGGTAGAAACACTAACTTTAAGATACGTACGTTCTTTCATTTCTGAAAAGAGGGGGCAAATTTCAATGGAAAATGGCTAGACAAGGATTTGAAAGTATTACCTCAAGACCACAAGTTTAAATAGAAACAAACAGAACTGTGCTGTTGTTTATTAAAATTGAAATTCATCCTGCATTTGCTTGATTGTAAATTCATTTTCAAGGCCCTTCTCTTTCTAAGTATATTAGTTGATGATTAAAATTTGGTAATAAAGAAATACAAATAATGAGATGATTTTTTTTTTGTAAAATTGTTTATTATTTAATTCCTTATTCCAGAATTTTGTTATGTTGTAGATTTGGGTGCAGTCCAGCCACAATGCAAGTGGGTACTTCACAATTTATGGAGATGAGAGCGACTACGCAGACCATTTCAATGCTCGTTTGGTGACAGGCACCACAGGGGAGACATATGCCCGTACTGGGTATCTCGGTTTCCTAAGGAGAACAGAGTGCACTGGTCAGCAGCAGACAAGCACAGTGATCGGAAGCAGTATCGGAGAACAGACCTCAGCAGTGTTGGGCGCAGGAGGTGAGGGCTGTGACTCCCCTGCTCCTACACAGCCCCTGCTGGATGCTCCAGGTGCAGTGACACCCACTTAGCATGGGCACGCGCGTGCAGTCGCAGTTGCAGCACAAATCAAGATGGTTTAACACATCTGCTATTTATGCAGCAGTCTTGTCTCTGTGAATCAAACTCTAAGGTGAAGGAGAGGAGTCTTCCTCACCGTGTTTTACTCAATGAGTCGAAATCTTTATATGTTTCATTTATTAAGCTGTTTTGTTTTATACTTTAGTAGTTCTTTATCTACAGGTATTTCACTGTGTGTTAACAAGCAGACTGGCCAGAAATTACGAAACAAAACTCATTGTTATAATTATCCTTGCATTTGCGTAAGACAGATTATTGAGGATTGCACTCTTGAAAAACAAAATTATGTGGTTGTGTTCACCCCAACAAGTATAAGCACAGTTTTGTCCCCCTCAGATCCTCTTCAGATTACATTTTTCTATGAGGAGCGTTTGAAAAGTCCATGCAAAGTCCGAGAGATGACACCACCGACACGTATCGAGGTCATGTTTAGCTAGTAGCATGTTTGGAAAGAACGCACACCAAGTTTCAGCCATATTGGTCTACTTCTTTGTGTTTGGCATTCGTCGAATCGAGGAAGTCAAGTGGTTGTCAAAAAATGGACGAAAACGAATTTCGTGTGGTGATTAAACATTACTTTATGAAAGGCAAAATGTGTCAGGAGACTAAAGAGAAGCTTGATAAAGATTACGGTGACTCTGCACCTTTGATTAGAACAGTTTATAAGTGGTTTCAAAATTTTCAAGTGGCCATGTGGGCACAAGTAATGCTGACCATTCTGGACACCCTGTGGAGGTTACGACTCCAGAAATCATTGATTAAATCCATAATGTGGTGATGAATGACAGAAGAGTTAAGGTGCGTGAGATTGCTAGTGCTGCGGGCATCTCAAATGAATGGGTACATAATATTTTGCATAAACATTTGGACATGAGAAAGCTATCGGCAAGATGTATTCCGTGATTGCTCATGCTTGACCGAAAACGGAATCATGTGAAGTGTTGCAAAGAAGGTTTGCAACTGTTCAGGAAGAATCATCAGGACTTTAAGCATCGTTTTGTCACTGTGGATGAAACATGGATACATTACTACACACCTGAGACCAAGCAACAGTCTAAACAATGTGTTACCAAGGGAGAATCTGCACCAAAAAACTGAAGACCATACCTTCAGCCGGAAAGGTTATGGTGACTGTCTTTTGGGATTTGCAAGGGATAATCCTCAACTATCTGGAAAAGAGTAAAACTATCACAGGTGCATATTATTCATCGTTATTGGACAGTTTGAATACCGAGCTGCAATAAAAATGCTGGTGATTGGACCGCAGAAAAGTCCTTTTCCATCACGACAATGCACCAGCACACACCTCAGCAGTTGCGGTTGCAAAATTAATGGAAATAGGATTCCAATTCATTTCACATCCCCTCTGTTCTCCAGACTTGGCTCCCTCGGACCACTATTTGTTTCCTAATTTGAAGAAATGGCTGGCGGGACAAAGATTTTATTCAAACGAGGAGGTGATTGCAGCAACTAATAGCTGTTTTGCAAACTTGGACAATTCCTATTATTCGGAAGGGATCAACCAATTAGAAGAGCATTGGACGAAGTATATAAGCCTAAAAGGAGACTGGATCGAAAAATAAAAAAAAGTTAACCACAAACATGTAAGTAGTTTTTATTTTTGCGCAGACTTTTCAAAGGCCCCTTGTATATCTGTCACTGTATATTTCAGCTAAAGATCTACAACAAATGCACCAACCCAGTAGTGTTGTTGTGGACCTGCTCTGTGCCTTGTGAGATACGTTGTTGAGCACTTCCTAAATCTTATTGTACCTTTATGATATTTGCAACTTTTTTTAGCAGTTTGGTTTCCTGGCTGTGTCATTGTACTTTCCAGAGCATTAATAACACAAAGTGCAGTGAAGGACACGGGAAATTATTTTGCGTAACAAGAAACCAGGGAGAAATGTTGACAAGTAAGAGGCAAACATTGCCAGTAACACAAAAAATGTAATGAGACAATGAGAGATAACAAGAAGCTTAATAACCTATCTCACAAAACTCGGAGTGGGTTCATTACAACAACAGTGGCATGGTACACTTGCTAGATGGCAACTGGAATTGATAGTAATAGAAGCACCAAAATGTAATACAGATTGGTTTTTCTAACACATTTTAGGTGACCCACTTGGACTACATTGACATCTGATGTGACATTCAACAATGTACCAACTGAAAAGAATTGGGTAGCCGTGTTGTTCACACTAAAATCTGAAAACAATGTTTAATGATAATGATTATAGGATGAAAGAAACTAACTTGTTCCAGATAAGAACAATGCCCCCAGTTTAGTACTGTCTTTGCATATTGTTCATATGTCTGGCTATCATCAGAACATTGTTTGTATTCTGTCCAGGGCTTCTTATTACTGTATTAAAGTGTGCAGAAATTATTGCAATATTTCTGTGGGCTGATATGATTTTATTTTATTTGATTTGTCTTCCCTGACGTCCACCCCCCCCCCCCCCCCCCCCAAATCCTCTGTGCCAACCCTGCCGCCCTTATGGCTGCCACACAATTTGAGACGTGAAAACTTGATTTAAATAATAATGGAACAAATTCTGTGAAACTGTTTTTAATGAAATCACAAGTTTAACATTTTGCCCTATTCTCAGGTACAAATGTCATGAATCTGGAGACAGTAGTTGACTTACATATGACTTCATATGTTTTGATAATTGGTGCTTCTCAGTGTTTGTTATGACATGTGTCCAATGTAAAAATAGTTACCAATTTTGCCTGAAAGGAAACAATAAATTTAGCTTAAATGTGCATGAGACTCAACTGTTACTATTGGAAACTAACTGGTCATTGTCAAAAGTTTCAGATAAAACAGTATAATGGAGAAAAGAAATCAATCTTCAATAACTAATTGTTTCCAGACATGCTAATTTTTGTAATCATTTGTTTGTCGCTGCTTTGTTAGAATTAGGTGTGCACCAAACCCCTCCCTCTTTCAGACTTCTTCTTTTCCCTAGTGTTTCCCCATTTAATGTGGGATAAAATTTTTCATTGTTTTGTAGATTTTATTTTTTATTATTTAACTTCGTAACCAGATGTCCTTCCTGATGGCACTGGCATCAAGGTAATCTATGGGAGGGAAGTTGTGTGCGTCATGTGTCAATGAATAGTGTAAACCTTGTTCTGAATAGTGTAAACCTTGTTCTGTGTTTTATCATATTCCATCTGTTTGTGTATCATATTCTCTGAAGTGGAATCGGGGACAAGCCTAGCATTTGCTTAAACTACTGTGAGACACCATCTAAGAAGTGCAAGTAGGCTGGCCAATGTAGCAGCCCACCATTTGATCAGGGTTGGGCTCACCACCTTGTCTTGTAAGCTAACACACTGCATATTATTCTATACAAGCAGATCTCACCAAACACACTTCTCACTACCTACTCTTATTTGCCTCATGTCGCTTCTTATCTCAGTCATCTTGTAAAGGTTTTTTTCTGTAAATCAGATTTTCTTGAGCATGATGTAGCGCAGTATCCATCTGCATTGTTCATGGTTGAATGTGCACATCCAGAATGTGCAGGTTGGGAAGGTGTTGACAGAAAATAATGGTTTTAGGACATCGGATATTCAGCATTATGGTATGTACTTTCGAAAAACATTAGGTTTTTGTTACTCTAGGTGCCTTACTTCTATTACTGATGAATCCAATAAACTATTGAGAACTTGTTGATATTAAATAGATTTTAAATATTCATTTTTGTACATTTGCACAATCCCCATTAATCGTGCCTATTATTGAAGAAGAGCATTTTAAATAGGATTTATTTACATTTTGTTTGGCTGCTGCTAAATACATTTCTCTAACATGTGTTACAACCATCTTGATTATGTGATAAATGGTATGGTGATTCATTTTGTACATACATTTGATGTTAGAACATGCTATGCAACATCTTGAATTTTTTTAGTGTGCTCTTTCCTTTTTAATTAAATACTCTGCACAATTCAGTTTCAGTGTTGGCATTTAATGAAAAATTGATATTTTGCAGCTTTATATTGCTATGCTTTGCATCTGCAGGAAAATGTATTTCACAACTAGAATAGTTTAACAATTTTGTATTTTATACATGGTTATAAAAGTGATGTTTAATATAAAGCATGGCCTTCAGTAGTTTGTGATGTTGCTGTCTTGTAGCTGATTGAATGGAGCAATAGGCTTATTCTTAATCTGAATATTTGCTGCAATTATCATGTATATGCTAATCATTAGTTTATCTGTGCAGCATTTAAGTCATTTGTAAGTTCCATTTAGTAGTCCCTAATGCTCTGACTGGTGATATGAGCTTTACATATTGTCCTAAAACACTGAAATCATTAATTAATTGCATGAACTCTGTCCCCCTTCTCTTCTATAATCTCTAAAATCATTTAGTGGAATTCATAGTGACTTTATTTAACAAATAATAAGAATGAAAAGAGAGTTATTTTCACATATGTGGTCTTATTAGGTTCAGTGCTATGTGAACAAAATGCCAACTGTTCCGAAATTTGTATACATGTGAAGTGGAGAAATCCTCTCTTCCACGTAAAATGAATATCAGTGAGATTGAGGATCAGGATAAGAGTGAAATTTTCTTGTAATTCATTGTTGATTCCATTCTCCACTTCGAGAATTTGACAGTACCATAATGTTGCATAGTCAGTGTACAGTCAGATGAATCAGAAGTGATACAGTTAAGCTAATGGTCACACATCAGAACTAAGTGCTATTTTTGAAGACAGGCAATAATAATAATGCTTCTCTGTCTCACATTTTTAATTGTCCCTCCTACAGAAAGCTATTAGCAACACAATCCCACAGTTATCCTTACCTCCAGTTACTGTAAGTGAAGTCATAAGAGTAATTAGATCATTAAAAAAAAAAATTCTGGTGGTGTGGACAATATTTCTAGTAAAATACTGAAACACTGTTATAAATTTGTTAGTCCCGTCTTGTGCAACATATACAATGCATCCCTACAAGATGGGATTGTCCCTGACAGACTCAAGTTGGCTGTAGTGATTCGTCTCTTTAAAAAAGGGGATAAAAGCATTGTTACAAACTATCGCCCAATATCCCTATTAACTACCTTCTCGAAAATTCTAGAAAAACTCGTGCACAGGAGGATAGTAGACCATCTCAACTTCCACAGTATCTTTAGCAAAAATCAGTTTGGTTTTCGTGCCGGTCTTTGTACTGAACAGGCAATATTCTCTTTCAGCAACCAAGTTTTGGAAGCCATTAACAAAAAAATGTCTCCAGTGGGTACTTTTTGTGATCTTACGAAAGTCTTTGACTGTGTAAACCACCAAATTCTTTGGAAAAAGGCAGAATACTATGGTTTAGGTGGTACTGTTGGCTTGTGGCTACAATCATATCTACAGGATCGGAAGCAGACTGTAATGCTAAATGGCTCTTCTGGAGAACCTGCCTCGTCTGAATGGGGCACGATAATGTGTGGTGTGCCTCAAGGCTCCGTTTTGGGCCCACTGCTTTTCCTCATCTTTATTAATGATCTTCCTCTTTGTTCTGAGATAAACAGCAAATTTACCCTGTTTGCCGATGATACCACAATTCTAATTGACGATTGGATTGATCATGAGCTTGAAAAAACTACAAATACTGTTTTTAATGACATCTTAAATTGGTTCTCCTCAAATGGTCTCTCGCTCAATGCAGATAAAACTTATTATATGAGGTTACATACATCACAAAGTAATCCCGATGAAATTAACATAAAATGTAGAGATCAACCAATACAGAAAGTTGAAGACACAAAATTCCTGGGTGCTTACATAGACAGTAAATGTAATTGGTCAGTTCACATTCTTCATCTATGTAAAAAACTTCGCTCGGCCACATTTGCATTACGGGTAATTTCTTCAGTGGCTGAAGTTGACACTATTAAGGTTGCCTACTTTGGCTACTTCCACTCATTGATGTCATATGCTATCATATTCTGGGGGAACCAACCACTTGCAAAAAGTTTTCCACCATCCAAAAAAAGCAATCAGAATAATGTGTGGGGTCCATCAAAGACACTCTTGCAGGCACTTGTTTCAGAAGATAGGTATCCTAACAACTGCCGCACAGTATATTTTTTCCTTGCTGACCTTTGTGTGCAAAAATTATTCCATCTACCAAGACAACAGTAAATTCCACGGTTATAACACCAGAAACAAAAACAATCTACATTTAGAAATTAAACGTCTCACTCTGGTACAAAAAGGAGTTTACTACTCCAGCATTAAGCTGTTCAATGCTCTACCACTACATATCAAATGTGTTCATACAGAACTGCCAAAATTTAAACAAGTTCTCAAAGATTACCTGACAGAGAAATCTTATTATACTGTGGATGAATACCTGAAAGAAAATGTATACCATCACTAAACTTATTGTGTCTAGAAGTAGTTCAATTGATTTTATTGT